>NW_017257438.1:36391-44873 GCF_001594055.1 Mycetomoellerius zeteki | reverse complement strand
TGTGGGTGTGTGTGGGTGTGTGTGGGTGTGTGTGGGTGGGTGTGGGTGGGTGTTGGTGTGGGTGTGTTTGGTTAGCTGCTGTGTCATGTAACATGATTTTTTTTATTAATACACATTAATTTGTGATAAGTGGCAATATATAATATCCCTAAATCAATATAAAAATTAAATAAGTAATATTTTTTATGTGTCTATCTATAATTATTTGCAACACTTTGAAAGTTTTCTAACCTTTTTTTAATTAAAAAAAACAGTAATGACACGGTTCAACTTTTTATCTTTTTCATACAATGCGAAAAGAAAACAAGAAAAGATGAATCGAGATGCAAGAAATACAAGAAGTTCAATTAAAAATAAAAAGCCTTATAGTTCACGTTATGTGTACTATAGATTTTTAATAGTGGTAGTGAATTTTAGAACACAGCCAGTGTATATTACATATTGCATCGTATGTATGTATGTATACATAGAACCTTCGCCAAAGATATATTTTTCAATTTTTTAGGAAATACACATACATCATTACTTCTGTGATACCACTATAAATTCCGAGTACGATGTATTTCGATTCTAATTTTCTTTCCATTCGCGCTGAGTAAAGTTCCATATTGGTGCTGCCATTGTGAGAGCATCAAGTCACGTGCACCAATCACGCGAAATCCCGAATGTTCAGACTCTCTACTTCTAGGGACTCTATGGCTGCGGTCCACTTGACGCTACAAACTAGAGTCCTATATATAAAGAGAAGTGACATTGGCTGCGTTCAGCAGAACGTTCGTTTAGCAACTGTTGTAAGTTTCCTTCGCGCTAATTGGATCATACTTTTAGATCTAGAAGAATGGTCCTATCTCAGCAGACAATCATAAAACGGTTGCAAAACTGTTGAGTCTGCTGAACGCAGCCATTGACGTCCGAGTTTCTGATTGGCAGTCTGATATGTATTCTGATTGATATCCCCTCCTAAGTGAAGCAGCTATATTGTAACCGCAGCTGTTTACACATCTGACACACGTGGCCATCCACCACGTTGTTTGCACTATTTAATGCGTTATATAAGCCTTAAGTAATTGGTCAATTTTTTACGGCTTAAGGCTTAAAATATCTATTGTAGATCTAAGTAATGAAATACTTTAGAGTTCACTCCGCTAACGGAGTCAACGGAGTACAATGTTGGTGGTTGGAGTATGTTTATGTTTACGACACTGGAGCGATCGAAACATGGCGGCGTAGGGGGTGATGGTAGGGATCCGATCTGGTGGTGGGGGTTCGATGTCGCTTCTCTTTATATATAGGACTCTACTACAAACGCTTCGAAGCATTCTTTGATTAGTCAATTCGTAAAATTTTTTGTTCTGATTGGTCGCTTAAACGCTTCGAAGCGTTTGTAGCATCAAGTGGACCACAGTCTATAAAGCTGGTTCTACATTAGTCGCATCGCAGCATCGCAAGTGTTGCGGTCCAATCAACGTCAAGCTAGCTCGACTCTGATTGGACTGCAACGCTTGCAACACGCTTGCAACGCTGCGATGCGATCAATTAGAATCAGCTTAACTTGTGACTCAAGAATGCCATCAATGGCTGCGTTCAGCAGACTCAACAGTTTTGCAACCGTTTTATGATTGTCTGCTGAGATAGGACCATTCTTCTAGATCTAAAAGTATGATCCAATTAGCGCGAAGGAAACTTACAACAGTTGCTAAACGAACGTTCTGCTGAACGCAGCCAATGGCTGCGTTCAGCAGAGAAAACTAATCAGTTAGCGCTTAGTTATTCTTTAATACGATTGGTTCCTACGCTTAGATTTTGCGAAGAACTAACGGCAAGAACCAATCATATTAAAGAATCACTAAGCGCTAACTGATTAATTTTCTTTGCTGAACGCAGCCTATTTCTGCTTAAAACGAATGCTTGACAAAAGCGCGGGTAACCGTCCTCCAAAGAAGCCACAGTGAATATAGTTGTTTCTTCGGACCATTTTTCACGGCAGCTGCATTTTTTACCTTGGGGCGTGGGATTACGGTTGGAGAACGCCGAATTTATCAGCATTAGCGTAAAAGAATCAACACAATGTTCGAAGCACGTTTGGTACAAAGCGCGATCCTGAAGAAGGTGTTAGACGCGGTAAAGGATCTTCTAACCGAGGCGACTTTCGAATGCTCTGACTCGGGGATTCAGGTCCAGGCGATGGACAACGCACACGTTTCCCTCGTCTCGTTGAATCTCAGGAGCGATGGCTTCGACAAGTATCGTTGCGATCGAAATTTATCGATGGGGATGAGCATTAGTTGGTGAGCACAGACATAATAATTTAAAGGTTATTCGCTGAACGACTATCTCTTGAACAAAGAGATGGTATGTTGCTTTTAACTGCTCTTGCTTTATGCCTTTTGTTATATAAAGTAAAATGAATGCTTGTGCAATTTGTGCTGTGTGAGATTTGAAGTAGAAATGAAGAAAGAATTTTTGAAAAATGCATACAAAAAGGACAGGTCTAGAATCAGAAAATTGTTATAATAATTAATGCACCTTGTATGACAATAATTAATCATGAAACCCGCTTTCAGTATGTCAAAGATATTGCGATGTGCTGGTGCAGAAGACACGGTAACCCTCAGAGCATGGGACAATCCCGAGTCTATTGTTTTTATATTTGAATCGCCCAATAAGGAGAAGCTAGCTGAATATGAGATGAAACTAATTAACATGGATCAGGAACATCTGGGTATACCTGTGAGGTTCACTTATATTAAAGTAATAGAGTAGATTAATGAGCTTTGTACATTAAGCCATTATCTAAGTTTTAAGTCAGACTAATATTACATTCATCTGTTTTTTGTCATGTAACAAACTTTTCAAGTCTATTGATTAGCTGCAGGACAGAGAGACTCTCAAATCTTTCTGTCCTTTAGCCAATTAACATGCTTGAAAAATTTTTTGTCATACAACAAATGTAATATCTGCCTTAAGTTGTAAAAAATTGACCAATTATAGTTGAATATGAAACAAAAAAAACATTTTATTATGATTGGTCAATTTCTTATGGCTTATGGTTTAAAGCTTAGATAATGATTTATTGTAGAAAGCCTACATAGTTATCATTCATCAAGTAATTGTTTTACAGGAGACTTCATATTCATGCGTTGTAAAAATGCCCACTACAGAATTTACCCGTATATGTAGAGATTTGAGTCAATTTGGGGAATCTATAACTTTTGCATGTTCTAAAGAAGGTATAAAATTCAGTGCGTCTGGCGATTATGGTTCAGGTAAATATCAATGAACACACACACACACACACACACACACACACACACGCGCGCGCGCGCGTAAGATAAATATCATCTAATCAGGAGACAGAACAATTTTAAACCATTATTGAAATTTGGGAACCTTTGTTCTCATGCCTAGCACTTATAATTAGCATGCTATCTCACTACTGTTCCACTATTCCCATAACTATTCTGATCTCTTATTAATGCCTATTTGACTAAATTCCTGTATCAAACCTATATAGCATGTAATTTGTTTTCTCTACTTACGTTGTTGAAATGTAAAGGAAACTCGACATTTTCTTCCATGCCGAGATTTTGTATGTCCAACTATAAATTAAAACTAATTGCAAAGTTTCAGCCCTCAGTCCTTAACTGAAAGTATATTAAAAATTGTTTCTAATTTTATCAGACAGGTCATGTTTTGTATATATTTTTCCTTGTTTGTTTTCACTTCCATACAAGATGTACTTATCATGGGAAGATATTTGATCATTAAATGAAATTGTAATCATAGACCAAGTTTTGTAGATGTATTTATATACAGATTTAATCAAAGTAGAAGTTGAAAACACTATGATGTTTATAAATAATGTTATACAGAATATTTGTAATAAAGCAGACAGAAATATTAATTTGCACAGAGACATCCTGTACATACAGTTGAATAAGTGACTTACAAGCTGCTTTTATTTCTTTGCAGCTAACATCAAATTAGCGCAGACTGCAGATGCTGATAATGAAGAGGAAGCAGTAACAGTTAATATGCAGGAACCAGTAAAATTAACGTTTTCTTGCCGTTATCTGAATTGTTTTGTTAAAGCTGGCCCTCTTTGCAACCAAGTTCAATTATCCATGTCTGACGACGTGCCTCTAGTATGTGAATATAAGATTGGCGATATTGGACACATCAGGTATTACCTAGCACCCAAGATCGACGATGAGGAAGAAAATTAAAATATAACGATAGAAATAGAATTTGTATACATTGAACTGTAATTAATGGCACTGTATTATGTTACTGATTGTTTTGGAAAATTTTGTCCTATTAACATTCGACATTGTCATATTTATTTTTCAATAGAAAATAAATTAATTTGCTTGACATAATTACAAGGAGATGATACCATACATGTATTTTACTGATTCAAAAAATTAAATATTCCGTTTTCCACACATTATTTGATATTGAGGTACAAGTAAGGCGAAGTTAAAAATACTTTTAAGGTAATATATTTTAATTTTACATTTAAAAGTTATTTGGCTCGTCACAGTGCTAGCGCAATGCAGAATTGACACTAAAATTTATAGTAGAGTGACACAATGATTAGTATAGCAAAATGGTGTCATCCTTTTAATCAATATTCACATCATTAATGTTTCAGAAACTGTGACAGTATTTTGATAATATCGCATTGTTTTTTTTTATATGTAAGAAGAACTCAATATATTTTCAAAAAATTTGATAAATTTTGAATGTTATACGTTATTCTTATATTCTAGCCTAGACCGAAATTTCAAATTTTGCTTAATGCAAGTACCTTATTTCTTATATGTTTGTGTGTATACGCTACTTTAATATAAAAATACATAATTAACTTACGAGCTGAAGGAATAAGAGGGCTATCATGGATGGAATAGCCTAGAAATAGTATACAGTTAAATCTTACATAATTTGGATTTATCCTATAATTACTCTAAATAATTAAGTTAATAAGTAATCATTAAATATATTGATTTATACTATAGAATTATATTTTACACGCAAGCACTCCTCGACAGAGATATCTATAAATAGTAAAATCATTCATCGTTTGTCCTCTCTTTGCTCTCGAACAAAAATCTTTTAATCCCTTTTTTTTTATAATATACGTGCACTACATTAAAAGGAGAAAAAAGGGAGAATTAAAATATTCAAATGAGACATTTTGGCAATATTAATCAGCCTCTTTGGTATTAAGACCCTGATATTGCTTTCTTGTTTCAACTCAATCAAAAGTTGTTTAACGAGAGAGGAGTTGTATTATTTTCTATATTAAAAAGAAGATTATTATATATAAAGAATGCGACACAACTACTCTTTAGAAAAAATAGTTTGTATAGATTTCTCTCCAATATGCATTGTGAATTTTTAAAATGCGCTCAGTTATGCTTTCTTTCGGTGGAGATTCACACAGATCTTGACTCATTTGTCATCATGTCGTACTCCGATTTGGCATCCATTTTATACGTATAGATACGCGTTCAGTCTACGTAGTCATAATATTGAATATACATAAGATACTGTATGGTCTCTCCACAACTGAGACGCCATGCAAACAATACATACACACAAACACACACACACACACACACACACACACACACACACATATCGTCGGAAAGAAATGTGAAGGGTCTTTAAGCGTTCGTGCTACCATTACTCCCGTATAAGCTAGGATGTACGTATTTGTCATGCAGTGTCCTTAAATGCCTTAGCAAGTTGCTCTTTACGTTGAAGCCTTTTTTACAGTAAGAGCAAAGGAAAGGCTTTTCGCCTGTATGCGTTCTTTGATGGATGACCATCGAAGCGTGACTTGGGAATTCTTTTTGACATATGTTGCATAACTTTTGGTGATTGTGAACCCTTTTCGGCTTAGGGGGCGCCGAATTGTTCATCAAGGCCAACTGCTCCTCCGTATGTTCCGTCTGTATGTGACGCACCCACTCTTGCGGCGTGGAATACATGTTGCCACATAGATCACACTTCAGAGGGGGAAAGTCCTTGCTGTCGTCGTTTATATCGTCCTGAAACCGTCGCGTTTTCTTCGTTTCACAATCTCTCGTGTGCATATACGTCGTAAAGAATTCGTGACACAGTACCTTTCGTTTCTTTCTCCGATTTTCAGTCATGTCAGCGTGCGTGAATTCTATATGTCTCACCCAATCCGACGGTCTGTTAAACGTTTGACTGCACATATCGCATGTCAGTGGGGTATACTCTTCTTCCTCCATATCTCCATCCTCATCGGCGCTATGTACGATCTCCTGCGACAACAATATATATATGGCAAACGTTATTATCTTAAATTTTATTAAATATATATTTAAAAAAAGAAACTGAGTGTCTATGGTAGCTTTAACTTTACGCACCGGTTTGATATCGATTTCATGGTCTATCGTAAGTGATTCCGACGGATCGATCGTTTCTTCCCAATCGATCGGCTCGTCCTTTACTAACAACTCCAAGTTTAGTTCGGTCTAAAAAGGAAAAAGAACATTAGGCTTTCGTTAGTAAACGAGTGCTTCTCTTTATTGCATTATTGCTAAACGTAAAAAAAACTAGCTCACGTTTTCACCACCTTCGCTCTTGGACTTATTCGACTCAACGTCGCTGTTAACGGCTTTCTTCTTTTTGCCGTTTGTCTCAAGGTTTTCCTTGTTCTTGCTCTGCTCGTTATTCTTCTCCTCCGAGACTTTCTTGGTCTCAGATTCGTTGGTCTTGTCTTCGATTTTCTCGGTGCTCTTCCTCTCAACCGACTTTGTGGGCTGTATATTATTTTGGCAAGCCGTGGCTGCCTGCTGCACGTTCTCGATTACCTTCTCCGCGGTCGGTTGGACCAGTTTGATCTTTTGTATTTGTCCGGTCAGCTGGGACGTTTCCCGCTTGTCGCGTTCAATTTTCTGATTATTCGATTGTATGTTTTCCTTTTTGCTGCTGCCGGTATTTGATCTCCACAGTCCACGCACACGTAGGATGTCGCCGGCCTTCAAGACTCCTTCCAGCTGATCGTTGGTCACAGTGGCTTCGCCACTGTACATGTACTGTATCAGGATTTTTAACGTGCGGTATCCTATCTCCGTAGGCAACACCTGCGGCACGAAACCATGAAATAACGTTATTCATCATTTACACGTTGTTTCGAATCTATTTGATAACGGGTGAGAAGAAGGACAACGCTAATAAGTTTGTAAGCGAAGTGAGAAAGTTTGATTACCGACCACGATTATCGGAGCATTGGTGTTGGCGCCGAAATGGCACGTTTGGAAAATGTGACTGAGATAAGACGAGCAGGCCGCGAGAACGAATCGATGGGCCGCCACGTGCCGCCCGCAGGACGTAGCCAGTAAAACGTCCGCGAAGGATTCTGAGTGGAGCAGAGTCGCGACAGAGCTGTGCAGATGCGCTCCGTAGCTGTGCCATTTGAGCTGATAATTCTCCGAGGCGGCGATGGCCATCTTTTCTGTATCGGACAAAAGCGATTACCTACTATTATTAAATGTACTATGTTTAAAATTCAAAGATATTGTCCGCGTCGCACTTTGCACACTAAAATGGACAATTTAATTTTATTTATCTACATGTGATCGCGATGCATAGTGAGCCCGTTGCATAGCGTAATCTCTTCGATAAAGCGATAATAAACCGATCAAATTGTAGTATAGTTCGGCGGGATATATCACAGCACCGAATTTCTCTCGAATCGTCTCTCGGTGTCTTGCGCATTTTTATCCGTATCGATCTAGCGTCGCGATTAGCGATTGCGGATAGTCATCTGCAAAGGCGACCGGGAGAAGCTATACACGTCGCCCCCGAAGCCACCAAGCCATGATCGTCGCCTACGATTTTGCGATCCAGCGAATGATTCTTCTTCATTCTTTCCACTTAATCCTTTATTATTATTATTATTATTATTATTATTATTGTACACAATATCGTATCAATCATCCGCGTTGCTCCGAAAAGAATAAGATAAAAGTCCCCGAAGCAATTGTCCTTGTAAATCGATCGAGTATTTACGACGTACGATATTATCCGCGAGTACGATCGACGGGATCGTTAAAGACGACCTGCACACGCGAGGTGTCAAGTGTTTCCTTGGTCACGCTTAATCCAATCCGATCGTCGCTGTCGCCGCCCGTATATACAGATCAATGTAGGCCCGATAAGTGACAACTTGCCCGCGCCGAAGTATCACTCCCGCCGTTTGCTTGCAATTCTTCTATTAATCGAATTCACACCTAGGCGAATTTACTCGTGTGTTTACCCAATACCCCTTCCTTTCTGCCGATCGCTGCCGATGTTGCGCGCGTATTTACCCCTTTTACCTCGAATATTCAATAACACCGAGAACTACACTTGCAGGTGACACCGCCGCGCGTTGATTATGACCGTTGACGAGCTCGTACACGTTCGTTATAGCGCGTAAATCATCCACAGGGAAGAGAATGCG
>NW_017257438.1:8551-36360 GCF_001594055.1 Mycetomoellerius zeteki | reverse complement strand
CCCTCCCTCCCTCCCCTCTCTCTCTCTCTCTTCGGCCAGACGTCATCTTTCGGCCGCGAATTTACCTGAGAACATCGGCGCACCGGTAATGATCCACTCGTAACTCCAGTCCGTCCAACTCGAATAGCGCAATTTTATTTATCGCGCGACGATAAATCACGAATTACGAAGACAAGGAGAAGAGGACGACGGCAACGTCGAGGCTGCGTGGACGAGCGCGGTGTAGCTCGCGCGCGTCGTCGGTGTTTTGAAAGGCGCTTGGTGCGGACAGGACGGGGTACGGGGCAGATACGAGCATCGAACGAACCGCCGCGTAGGGGCCTAAAAATCGATATTTCGGTCTTTGCTCCATCCTCTACTCCGCGCGGTGTACGCGGCGTACGCGGCGCGGCGCGGCGCGGTGCGGCTCGCCGGCTTTCGCCGGCTAAAGAGGTAGGGTATGCCAGCCCCCTTGTGTTCATCATCGATTTTCCCGGCTACCAATCGCACGCATCCATTTATCGTATCGATCGCCCGAGCTGATTTCGTCCGCGTTTGCGTCCGTCCGTCCATCCGCCCGTTCGCTCCACAACAACGATTCATACACCCTCCCGACGATCTCCCTTCCGTCTCTCCCTCGCGCTCTGCTCTGCCTCTGCCCGCCCTTCCTACCGTCCTCACACCATCGACGACCCCTATCCCCTTGTCGAGACGACCCTCGCCGCCATCGCCATCGCTGCCGCCGCCGCCGCCGCAGCCGTTTCGGCTGTACCTACGATCGTAGATACGACTCGAGAGGGAGGCTCGTAACTCGGCGTTACAAACGCGGCGCGCGATCTCCACATCCGCCGACTTCTTCGTACGCGATGCCTGTTGATTATCCTGCGTAGTTTTCCCAGCATGCGAGAGCTTTTTCCTTTTCGTACAGACGTATATAATATATACCCCGAATGACGTACGTCATTCCAATTTGTTGCAGGCTATCGATTACCTGCTGTTCGATGATCTACCCCGTCCGGATCCTCCTGCTCTTCCCGTCGCGTCGCGTCGCTCTCTTGCGGGGATTTGCGATATAAAATCGTCTCTAGAGAATTTTAATTGCAAACTTGAATAAAGCTCTCGTCGTTCGAGATTTTCAGCGATTTATGTAATCTCATGGCTTTTTAAATTACTAGATATATTAATTACGATCGATAACGTAAATTATAAATCGCAAAAAATGAAAAATTAAACTGCGCGAGATGTATGAATTACATGCAATGTTTTAATTAATTTTAACGTGCTCGTGTAATCGAAAGACGCGCGTTTGTATAGGTATCGTCCGATACCAACGCGCGCGATGTGGTACAATAAGCTATATAGATCCCAGCATCCATTACGGAGCAAATGCCGTAAGAAGTGTTTTATATCGATATACAGTAGATAGCATAGACGTGTAATAATACCTCTTGACGTATCTATATGTGACGAAATCGCTACATATTTTCGTGTCATCCAGTGTCATCGGTGCAGCACATTGTCACGGATCTATGGATCGTCTCGCGGGCTTTGTCGTCCGCTTCGCGAAAATTTCACAATCGAGAACGTTGCTGTTGCTCGCGTGCGCGAAGATGGCGGGATTGTTCGATTTTCAGGATTTCCTTGGTCACTCACCACGCAATGCACACGTTATGTGACGTTATGTATGTCTGCGTGCGCGCGCGCGCGCGTGCGACGACGTGCCGCATTGCGTCGACGACCCATTTTGCAACGGGGGCGATAAGTCGCGCGCGCTCACCGCCCTCCCTTACCCTTACCGTTAAATAATCAATCTCGTGCGCGACGATCGACGGCCACCTTCTTTTTGATTTTTTTTTCTTTTTTTTTTTACCTGTCAAGTGTGCCGCGAAGAAGCGACGCCGGTTAGATTACGCCCGCGTCCGTCGTTTCGCGTCGGAGGTCCCTGTGTGGGTCGGATCGCTTCTTTGCGCCGTGTAAGTTTTTAATTCGCTTGACGGGATCATCGAGGCGACGCTCAACGGAAGGGACGACTTCTCCTCGGCAGAAATTCCGATGATCGATGATCGACCCGCGCGAAAAGGGCCAACGTTTGAATCGCAATCGCTCGGGTTGTCCTCGGGTCACGTGGCGTCGAGTCACGTGGCGCTTTCGCGCGACGTCGCGCGGGGTCGCTGCGCGCGTTTCGCGAGAATCGCGAGAATCGCGCGAGCGGAGAGTCGAGAGTAAATGGGTTATGGAAAGCACATTGTAGCTTGTAGGCAGTTGTGGACGTGTGGTCAGTTGTAGTGTACTTGACCGTGTAAATAATGCGTGTTGTCGTCGACGGCTGGACGCTCATCGCGATCGCAACGATGGCGACGAGGACGCTAACGGTTTGAGGGTGGCCGCGATAGTCCTCGAGAATACAGGAAACCGTAGCGTGCGTCCATCAACAGCCGACAGTGCTCGCGTACGAGGTCTCGTGAGTGGCCTAGCTGACCCAATTCCTTCGACGGCTTCGACGCGGCCACAACCCTTTCACCGACCTTTTGTTTTGTTGGCGGTCACTGAGACGAACGACGACAACGACGAAGACGACAATGATGACGATGACGATGACGATGACGATGTCGACGTTATATGGATAGCTAGAGATTCACGACGATCTTGCAGGTGGAACTCGTCTCGTGGTGCTAATTTCTCCGCCAGGTTACCGTTGACTTGAAAAAATAGCTGATCTCAAGAAAGGTTAAGTTGTGTTGGGCGATCCGATCGCAGGTGGAGCACGAGCTCTACAAATAGGCGAACACAGACGTTACGACGAATTGATGATTAATATATGGATGCCGTTGCCGTTGCCGTCGCCGCCGTCGGCACATGCAGCTTCCACCTTTTCTACCAGACAACGCAGGCGAGATGAAATATGCCTGTCCGAATTCTCGAGTGGGAACACGGCCCAAGGGACACAATCGCACGTTTGTGATTAATCGCCAGCAGCCTGTTGCCAGGATCCATGCGTTCATATATGGCAATATGTGAGACGAGTTTCATCCAAAATGCCTCACGTCACGCGAAAATGGGAACTATTCCCGGGCAGGAATCGCTTTTGTTGCGACGGCAGAGTAATGATGGCACCACAGACTGGAGTGTTCTATATCACCGTGTGTCTCATCGTCGGAACAAGTGGATTATTTTTTGGTTTTGAGTAAGCAATGCATTTTATTACATTTACCTTCGAGGCTATTCATCTCAGTATATAAACTTTTTCTCAGATCAGGTTTATATTCATTGTAATCTGATTTATTCAAGATCGTCCAATCCTATAGTTATAATCTTGAGATTCCATCTAACCAATAAAACAAATGTACAACATCTCAATCTTCAGTACAAGATTAAACTATGAATACTATCCTTAATCTATTAACATATTGTTATACCTCATTAGAACAAATGAATTGTTACTTGTTTAATTCACATAGGGTTACATCAACAGTAAACCTCAGTAGAGTTTGACATTTAGAGCTATTATAGCAACTTATATATATTCTATGCAAAAGTACATTGGATACTTTGTGAGACTGGAATGATGAGATGAGATCTCGTATAATTTCAAACATGATACAATTCTAAACGAAATAAGATTTGAATTCAAATTCCGAGTTCAAGTTTAGTAACTTTATTCTCATTATATAAGGATGTAAAGGTATCACAAAAAAACAGGGAAATGCCTAACCAAATTTAAATGAAAATTGGTTTCGATTCTTATTTTGTTCAGACCTGTATCATGTTGAAAATTGTACCACCTTATCCTATTCGTGAGATTTGATCTTATATTCAAGATTATTTTAGGGCTGGGATATATGTAGTCTATCTTAAATAATGTTTTAAGATACTAATACAGGCTTCTGATTCGTTTGTGATATCTCGAGACTGTACTTAAGACGGTTTTGAATAATAATAATAAGATCAACTGTGAATACTGACCTTAGATCTGATCCTGAACGTCTTAAGATTCTATCCGGCTATTAATGCAATTATATTGCATCCCAAGATCATACTCGAGATGATTTTAAATACAAGATCTTCTGAATAAGTATTATCTACATTGCGTTATATATGACATTAAGGATAAATCTCGATCGAATTAAAAGTATAAGCAACTTATGTCTTCTAATCAAAGATATATTGGATGCAATTAAAATGGTATTCATAGTTTAATATTATATTTAAGATTGTCTGATGTTAAAACTGCATCCAAATGAAACAATTGTACAGCATCTCGATATACATCTTGTATATCGAGATGTATATTAAAGACTGTAAATGATGTTCTTAATCAGTCAGTAAGAAAATTAGTAGGGGAAAGTGGGGGAACTGTGCGCAGCAGGTAATTGTGCGTATCCTGGTTTGGTACTTTTCCAATGGATGAAGACTGTGGTGAAATTTTTACGCAGGAGGTCGTCCTCTTGAGATATAACTACAAAAGATACAACATAAATACGTTGCTAATCAGAAAAATACAAAAAAGTGAAATTACATCTTTTCTTGTTATTTTAGCATTCAGAAAATAAAGTGGTAAACTCGTATTTTTAATTTGTTTGTTTAAAGTTGCGTATGTTATTAAAGTATGTTATTATGTGCGTCTTTTGAGCTGTTATTTATTAAGTTTGGTTAAGAAATGTTGAAGTAATCGTATTTCGTATCGAGTCAGGTCGCGGCGGGCAACTGTGCGCAAGTTGTTTTGAAGTGCGCACAATTACCCATCTTCCATATAACTAGCACTAATTTTTTCATTTTTTCTTTGCATTATTATTTTATTTTGCCATTTTATTTTGCTAAAGTCTATATGTATTATTATTATATTAGTTTTGTATTTTTGCTTAATATATGTAATATATATTTAATATAAATTTATATTGCAATATAATAAATATATTTTCTGATTTCTTTGTCAACATTCCATAATTCATTCATTTTCTATGACTTTTGCTTTATGCATAATTACCTAACGCGCGAGAAATTTTTTCGCTTTTCCGTTTTTGCCAAATATAACCTTATTGAATGAAAATCTGTTCGATATGAGGATACGTAATGGTAGAAGAATGTTTATAGTTTTTATTTCCAACTTATGTCGCTTTGAACTTGGAAAATCATTCCAGGATAATAAATTTCCCTTAGGTGCGCACAATTCACCCACTTTCCCTATACTTTTATATATAACCGAATGAAATTTCTGGACAATGATTTTCTTTTTTCCATTTCAGTTGTCCGTATCTGGCACTACATGTTACACCAGCAATACCAGTAATAGGAGCTTTATTATTTATATTTGTATTGTCTGCTTTATTCCGCACAAGCTTCAGCGATCCTGGAGTAATTCCAAGAGCGACACCTGATGAAGCAGCTTACATTGAAAAACAAATCGGTATAAATATAACTAGAATACTTATAGTAATTACATGGTTTAATTTACTTATTTTAAAAGACTAATAATATTTCCATTTGGACATAATAAACAAATGTTTATTATAAAATTTGAAATGCTGAGTCTCAAAATATTTTTCATAATAAATTGTAGAAGTACCGAACAATGGCAACTCTAAAACGTACAGACCTCCTCCCAGGACGAAAGAAGTCTTGATTAGAGGACAACCAGTAAAACTGAAATATTGCTTTACATGCAAGATATTTAGGCCACCCAGAGCCTCTCATTGTAGTTTATGTGACAATTGTGTAGGTATGTATCTGTTGTTTTACCAAAGATATACTTGTTTTCTTTCTCTTTCATATTGTCAGATACGAAATACTCATCAGGGTTAATTTCGTATAAGATATTAATTTAATCACAGATATTAAGCAAGAGTTTGAAATATATAACTATTTTTACAGAGAGATTTGATCATCACTGTCCATGGGTTGGTAATTGCGTGGGCAGAAGAAATTATAGATATTTTTATGCTTTTATAGTATCCCTCGCATTTCTTTGTGTTTTTATATTTGTATGTGCAGTCACGCATATTATTATGCGTAAGTATATTAATTTCTGGATATAAATCAATAAACGCACAATTATGATCATGACGAAATTAATATTTCGTATATGTTTGCCGTTTATTGTGATTTTAGTTACAAAAGATAACAAGCCGTTTTTAGAAGCTGTAAAATTATCCCCGAGCAGTGTAATTGTAGGAGTTGTATGTTTCTTCTCTGTTTGGAGTATCTTAGGCCTCGCTGGTTTTCACACGTATTTAACTAGCAGCAATCAAACGACTAATGAAGATGTAAGTAAGATGTAAGAAGTTTGATCACATAAAATCATGTATAAATTATATCAGAAGTTTTCTTTAATTGTTGCTACTTTTTAGATTAAAGGGTCGTTCACGAATAGAAGAGGACAGGACAATTTTAATCCTTATAGTCAAGGAAACATTTGTGGAAATTTTTTTTATGTGTTATGTGGACCGGCCCCACCTAGTTTAATCGGTAATATCTTTCTCGTACAAGCTGCTATAATATTCATCTATGCAAATGTGCAAGTCATAGAATCGAAGGATATAGCTATGACGTCATCCATTAATTGTGTATTGAATTCATTTTCGGACCATACCGCTTTCAGATCGAAGAGGGATAGTCACACCTGAATACCGCGCAGAACACGAACGAGTTGGTGATGATAATTTAATTACTAATAATAAAACATATGGTACTGCCAAGATTGTGCAGCCTCAGGTATTATAATATGTTTACTAGCCTACTTTGATAACAGTTAAATATAGTAAGAGATGTACAATAATATATACATTTTTTCTTATCTTTATTATTCGTTTTGACAGTCAAACGGTACGACGGTTCAAACAAGCCCCAGTACGGATCTTACGGGCTCGATGAATAACTTGATCAGTGGTCAACATTCTCCAAGAATAGAGTCAATAAACGGTGAGTTGACCCTCTTGAGACATCCTACACGTTGTCCCGAAGATTTACCAAAATATCCGCGCCAATACATAAACGATACTTATGTGCCGCCATACCCGGTGCAACATTGCTCTCAGGATTCTGTGAAACATATTAAATATACCGAAGTAGACCGATTAAATCCAGACTTTCAAAAATATCCGTGTAGATGCGAAGATGGTTTGCACAAGTATCCTCATAGGTGTAGAGAGGAATATCATAGGTGTTCGGATAATAATCTTATATACGACCAGTGCATAGGAGAACAGAAATATGGCATTGATCTTCAGAAGTATCCTCAACGATACTCTGAGGATCCCTTACGTTACAAGATAAGCGAGAAGAACGGTTATACCGATTTGCAAAAGTTTCCCCAGTGCTATTCCGAAGATCCATTACGGCTTTCGCAATCCCCGCATATGCTTAAATATAACAATTTGAGATGTACCGAACACAGCTTAAAATATCCGATAACGAAGAATATTCTGCCGGCGCGTATATTAGGCACGGGTGGCATACCGATTATCGGACAGACCGCAATTGGCCTCGTGGTCAACAGATTCGGTTCCGGACCACTAACTAATAATTTATCGTATGCGGAGAATTCGTTATGCCCGAGCGATAGTACGGAGGAAGATCTTTTGAATCGTCGTTTCATCATGAGTTCATTAAGTGATAATGAGGACATTTAACATTTATTATCAACCAATGATGCATTCTTAAATTATAAAATTCATTTATAGTGGATAAAGAGAATAACAAAATAATTATTATTATTACATTCTTATATTAAAGAAATCTTGGACTTGTTAGAAAATTTTGATAATTAAAATTGTAATTCGTCCTATTCTTGAAAAAATCTTTCACATTGAGAAGAGTGTACTGATTTGAGTGTGTGTATGTATGTATATATGCGTATGTAAATGATTATATGTGATTGTTCTTGATTCCTTCAATTGAGAATTTAAAAAAAAGCTATATATACAAATGCCGAGAAGTTGAATTTAATTGTTGAAAAAAAGAGATCTATTTATTTTTTTGAAAATACTGTTTTGCATTACGCATATATAAATGTTTATTTAAAAAATATGTATATTACAGTTATGGTGATGTACAAGTGAGTTAAGAGTATATATGATACCAATTTTGTTTACTTGATGTGACTTCTCTTAATGATATTCTTTTTAATTCACATTTTATATACTACTTATTATATAAACAAGTACTATACACATTAAACTTTTAAACCTATTATTGCTTCTACATATATGTATGTATTCAATATTCACGGTTCAAACAATATCTTATATTTTTTCATGAATTTTGTGCATAAGTAAAGTTTCTTTATTACTGTTATATGTATAAAACGATAAAAGTGCATAATGCAAACACGTTTTTTTATACGATTCTTCACTTTTGAATTTGTAGGTATAAATTTATTTGTGTGTGTACGTGCGTGCGTGCGTGCGTGCGTGCGTGTGTGTGCGTGTGCGTGTGTGTTGTGTGTATGTGTGTGTGGTATACACATAAATACGCACACGCACACACAATTTAAGTGACATGTATTTTTCTTAGTGAGTAGTATAATTTGGACATAATTCAATAAATTTGTATTTCTTTGTTGTTTAAAATTACGTCCTGTTATCGAGGGCTCAGAGCATACTACTTGGTAAGTTCATTTCATACATTTTGATAGTCATTGAATGTGTTTTAATATACGAATGACTTGATTATATCTTTACTAGCATTAATAAATCACGTGACGTATTTCTTTTATATTTTTACGAGACTAATTCTGGAGCAATACATTAATTACAGGGTTTATGGCTTGTGACTAATTGGTTTATAATTTGGTTTTATATATATATATACACGTATATATATAAGGAAGATACAATCTTATATAATCTGTAAATTAGTTGTAAACCTATACGCGGAAATGTATCGAATTTTTTTGTTTCTATACAAAAGAAAAGTTCTGATTCAATATAATAACATTTAATTTTTCGATGTGCGTATGCTCTCTTTACATATTTACAAAATTCGGTAAGATATTTTGTAATACCAAAGAATACCATGACGAATATGGTTTGATATATTCTTTTTTTTTCTTCACGCATAAATGGAAGCAGTGTAAAAAAACGAAACATTTTTGCAGTGCTATGTCTAATGTAAGATGTTAACTTTACGGAATGTAGGAATGTGTACTGAGAATTAGTGCATTATTAAATGGGTAATTGATTATGATAGGAGCTTGCATCGCTGATACATTATGTGTAAGAGAACACAAGGCCAACGCTGCACCTTTCTGATAATAATTGTACGATATAATTTTTTTTTCTTTCCTATCGATATTAAGGAGGTTTTATAACAGCTTGTTTCCCTTCACGGTTTAATAGCAATTATTTATATTTTAATGCTGTATGTTTTAATGCACTTATTTTTTTTGTACAAATTGTCCGTGCCAACACCACCAAAATAAAACGACTTATCTCTGGCATTACAAATTTTGTTTTTAGGTAGTACCACAAACAGTATAAGTCAACTTGTTACCAACGAAATACCACTAGCGTCTCTCAATATAGCACCAATTGATATCGATGAAATCGCTCCGCTGCCTTCTCGTCAGAGTGTCATGGTCTCTTCCACTCTGGATACATCTTCCATACCAACAGTAACTGTAACAACTCCTTTATCTGCGTCTAGACTTAGACTATTGCAGGACACGACTATGATAGAGTCCGCCTTAGACTTGGATTCGTTGGAAGATGCGAGCATCGGTAGAGGAAGCCAGTCAGGTCTTATAAAAATGGGTGGAATATAAAAGTTACAAGTCGTAGAGATTAAGAATAATTGATTTCTGAGTAATGGATAGTGCAATTTTAATATTGTATTTTAAAACAAGAAATGCAACTTGTTTGCATCCTCATCGAGAAGCATTCACACACGATATGATAATTAAATGCAAATGTAACCGTCAATTATCATTAATTGCAAGAAATAGTATATTTTTACGCTGTTATGCTTTTTTGGCAGAAAAAGTGATTTCGTGAAATTTTAAAAATTAGAAAAGTCATAACCAATAAGTCACAAACAATGCAATAAAATTCAGAAAAAGGCTAAGTCACAAACAAAATATAATAGGCCGGAATTCACATTCTACGATTAAAGTACAAATATGATTATTTTGATAATTAAATTTGTATAATTAATTGCATAATTAAGTTGCAATAATGTATTTAAATCATAATTTCGTATGACTGCTATTTATTATATCACATTCATATTGAGATTTATGTGACATTTATTGAGCTTGATTGCGTTAAATGTGAAATTGTCATTAAATGTAGAAGCTGCCTATAGAAATTTTTAGAAAAAAAAAATTTTGGAAAGTATTATTAACATATATTAATTTATTATTTACATTAAACTATTCACAATCCTATAAAGTATTCGCGATTCTATACAAGATACAAAAAAAAAGTTGTTCGAAAGAAGAAATCATAGTGGTGTAAAAGAAAGTCACATAAGCTACTTAATTTCGTTTATGTAAATTTATATATATAAGTTGTCACATATAAGAAAATTTATTTTTTCAATCTATGGCATTTTTAATTATTAGAAATATATACATTTTGCATTATTTCATATGTATATATACAATATTATGGAAATTAATGATTTTACTATATAGATGTAAAAAATCGATGTGATAAAAGCTAGGTGTGCATAAATCATATTTCTGGCACCTACTCGTGCTTTCATTCAATGAAGAAAAAGAATTAAAGTTACACTACGACAGAGAATGAAGTAAAAATGTCTAAACAGTATAAAGGTGAAAGAAAAAAAAAAGAGAAACGTTACTTTCAACATGAGTAAAGAACATTTATTGTCGGAAAAGTGTAAAAACTACGATTTTTTGTTACGTTTCCCCAGCGTTCTTAGAGATAATGTCTTTTTAAAGGAATTTGTCGTGTACAGTGTAAAAAGGTTTGTAAATAAAATTTTCATACACGTAGCATAGAGAATTTTACAGAATATACAACCAAGATTTATTAAAGTAATGCAGTTGATAGCAAGCATTTAAACATTAGGATTATCACTGCCTAATTTATTAACAAATTTTGTAACAAAATTGCATGTTGTTATCTATAATTTGGCATTATCATGCGATATGAGAAGAGTTGTCATACTAAAGATATAAGGATTGCCATTACGAACACTAAAAATTCTAAGATTACTATTATTCTTTTGTACATAAAAATACATGTGTATGATATGGTATATGTATATATTATGTAGATGTTATAATAAAATGCATATATAATATAAAGCAAGTTGGAAACATATTGTAATATTTTATTTTCCTGTAAATATATTAATAAAAATAAATAATGCATGTGAGAGAAAGATGAGCGAGCTATACATTCGTATTTCACGCTTAAAGCTTTTTTTTTATAAATTGTGTAAAATTATTTAAATAATTAGGAGAATCCTATCTCATAAGGTCATAAGAACATGATATTAAGTTAAAGAAATTGTATCATATGCTAATTTTAAAATGTATATATTAAATTTAAAATTTTTGCAACGATATTTACATTTTTACGATTTTAAAATACATATACTTTAAAATGGGCACTGTAGTATTATATACTATATAACATATAAACAAACCACTATACTTCATATGTACCATGAATAAAATGTATATTATTAAATCATGAGCTGGTGAACGAGGATAGCTACCAACAATATAACAAATGCAACACTTAAGCCAGTAAGGTACGTGGCCATTTGATAATTTCCAGTTGTATCAGCATTATTGTCCAACGGTTTAGTATTGACATTGCTTTGACAGTAGAATTCTATAGGATCTGCATTAACATATTCGGTTGTAATCGAATAATATATGTGACTGTTGTTGTTACAATGATACTTTACATTTTTCTACTCACCAGCTTGTAGTTCGACCTCTTTTTGAACCTGACTTTCTTGTACATTGAGATCTAAAAGTTCCTGCAATGACAATAACGCTTCTTGCGGCCCTTCGCCAGGAAACAGATAATCCGATAACGTAATTTTATTTTCTGGTAATGGTATTAACACCCGTCTCGGTGGTTCATGCAACGTGATATTCTCTGAGAACAAGTTGCAAAGATGCAGAATATAAGTATCAAATTCAATTATTTATATTGCATATCTCTCATTCGTGATTACCTTCGGGAGAACCATTTTCTTCCTCTATTAAACTATCCCAATGCATTTCCAATCTACTTGCCAGAGATCTCACTATATCTTCTTTCACTGCTGTAGTGGCTTCTGCAATACTGGCTCTGTGATGTACAAATGTCCTACTGACTAATTGTCCAATTAGTCGTATCGATGTGCTGCATGATGTTGTTCTTATGTTCATATTACTGTTATCTTGTGACTAATAAAATTAAATTTATTTAATTTAACTTCTTAAAATATCTCTTTTTGTAAACTTTAACAAAATTGTATTCATACTAACGCAGGGAATATATAGGCTAACTTGAAATGAATTATTACTATCGTCTGTCTTAGTTTTACATTCTTTACTGCTAAGCTTCTTCCTCTTGCCAAGTGTTTCCAATGTGTCATCCGGAGATCTGACTTCTCCCTCAATAACAACGAGTGAAGAATCGATTAAATCTGCTATGTTTGTCAAAATATTCTGTAACATTTAATGGTTTGATGTGGTGTTGTAAAAATAATTAAATATTCGTTTATTAATACCTGTAATTGCTTCTTGAGAGTTTCAGGATCCTTGTCTACAGCAATAAGGTATAATCTGTCAAAATCTACTAAAGTTTCAAGTTGATGCCACTTGGTTGCTTTTTCTTGGAATTTCCAATCGGCTGGTTTTAACATACTGTCCTTAGCAATATCTATAGACTTGCAAATATATCTAAAAATAAAATTAAAACAGTGAAAATACAGTGTAAAATTTTTAAATCTCATTGAAGGAGTCAACATACTTTTGTGTAATACTGTTAAAGCTTAATATCAGCTTGTCATCCTGATTATTTCCACAGAGATACTTATTATTCCATGACAAAGTTTTGTGAATTGCACCAAGAACTGATTTAAGCTTTTGTACATTACTAGTATTGTCCAAAGTATCCTCAGGTCCAACAATAAATACACCAAGAACCCACATTCCACCAGGTAACATTCTTGTAACCTGTAAATAAAACAAAACTCAACACCTAATCACTTTTTATGTAATACAGTAGGTTGATTAAATATACATTAATAATTCCTTATTCTCCAAATACTTGTTTATATATATTTAAATATATCTGTAATTACTTGATAAAATACTCATATTGTTACACATTATTAAATATTATAACTAATTTGTAAAAAAATATGGAAATGTTATTGACAGATTCTATTGGTTTTTATTTTGAAATATTAATTGTAGGCAAATTTCTCTCTCTCTCTCTCTCTCTCTCTGATGCTTTTATTGGTTTCTGCTAAATGAACAATTCATTTCTAATTAAATAATTCATAAAAATAAGTAATTATAAATCTTATTTCATAATTAGCATAGAGAAGGGCTATTCTGTCAGTTTCAATTTTAAAATAAGACAAAAATTTATGAAAGCAAACAATATCTTTTTACAGTGACATGCTTATAATTATATTATACAATCATGATTGCTCCTCGAGTATACAAGTACAACCTTTAAATAATCAACATGTGCTATTCAGATACATAAACATTAAGTATCATGAGAAATAGACGAAAAAATTCTGTTCTACCCTGTATCGAAAAGGCTGTAACATACATGTTTAGCATGATCAGCAACCCAACTCATAGGTATATCTTTAACAGATCTGATATATATATTTGTTGCATCCTGTTCTGCAGACACTGTGGAACTAATTAATGATTCTTCCACGACATTTTTAGTGAGAGGAGGTGGTGTTTTCGCTAAATGCACAATATAGTCCTTTTGTCCAGCACTCTGTAATACCAAATAAAATAGTGAAACAATACATACAACTTATCATAAAATTTAATACCATGCATCTGCAGAATCAAATTTTTTTGCCCTCAGATTCAATGATTGGAAAAAAAAAAACAAATATGTAAGAATCGCTGTTCGAGTTTTGTTAATATAAAGTCAATTAAAATACATTATCATATATTATAAAATTGCATGATTTTCACTTGACTTATCGCATATTAAAAATGAGAGCGCGTAATGTGCAATCGACATGGAGAAACAGGAAAATCAAACCTGTCCTAAAATCAATCCTATCACATATCCATCTGGTTTCGCTAACGATGTTAAATACGTGCGAAGATGTTCCTCAACATAAATTGTCCGTCCCATTTTTTCCGTGTACTATCCTCCTGAATTCCTTTTGATATAAATCTGCATAAACCGCAATAACTCGCGCGCGGCGAAAATTTATTGTATGGTACATATGTATGTACATACACACATAAAAAAATTTTCACGCTGTTCTAGGGGTCGATTATGTATCTCGAAATAATGTGAAAATTACAAAAGTGAGCAAATTCACTAGAATACTCATAATTTAATTGGTCAATAACTAGTGAATTTGTTCACTTTTGTAATTTTCACCTCATTTCGAGATATATATGCCCGTATTCATAGTCAAACCAAGTCAGACCTTGTACTTAAGACTTCCTTAAATTTATCTTTAGACGCTCAGTAGCCAATGAAATAATTCGTAGAGCATCTAAAGATAAATTTAAGGAAACCTTAAATATAAGGACCGATTATGAATACGGGTCATAATCGACCCCCTAAATAAAAAGTTACATTACATGATCGCTATCCACAGGACAGGACACACGGGATCGATTCTGTATCTTGAAACGAGATGAAAATTATAAAAGTAAGCAAATTTACTGGAATACTGATAATTTCATTGGTATAATTTCAACACCTAGTAAATTTGCTCACTTTTGTCATATTCACATTAGATCTGTTCGCGTTGCATGAAATCCCCAAATATTTTTGCACTTAAAATGAGATAGATATATATTTGGCCTTGAAAAGAGAGAAAGCGAAGATGCCGAGTTCCAAAAGTGCAAGCAACGCAACAGACCTATGCGCATCATGCGTATAAAGCGGGGAGCACAGACTCTTGCATAACGCATAACACGTAATGCATAAGAAAATGTACCAATCAAAGCCCTCCGTTTCCTTCCTTTCCATGAAATAAAGAATTCTGATTGATTGAATTTCTTATGCATTACATGTTATGCATTATGCAAAAGTCTGTGCTCCCCGCTTAAAGGTGCTGTTCCATGGGCACGGAAAATGGAATCGGAACACAGAATCGGAAAGGTGAAGTGGTAGGGGCAACCAATCAGCATCGTTTCGTTCCGATTTTAAGTAGCCCGGCTTCCCATGGGACATATTTTCATGCATTGCAAACTCCCAAATGCGAAATCAGGGTATCGATCATGTAACTTTTTCCCTAAAGCGGAAACGTGAAAAGTGAAAATTTTTTGTATGATGCGTGTATATGTACATACATACATGATGTAATAAGTCTTATTACATCATGCATACATACATGCATAAAAATTTTCACTTTTCACGTTTCCACTGGCTACGGTTACACCGTACGACTGATAGCGACCTGACCTATATCGTGACCCAAAGTAGGTCTAGTCACCAACCGTTTATACCGAAAGGGACTTAAAAAATGGTTGGGTCATATTTAGTCCACGCTGGTCCGAATTAGAGCCATCTATCGTATTTTGTACAAATTATTTCCATATGGACCCAAGAATCGCTAAACGCATGCGCATTAAGTCATGAAAAAGGCGCTTATAACGAGTACACGTAAGTATGGCTACCGGTTTAACCTAACTCTCAAATTCAACAAAACAGCTGTTCGAGCAAAATGGCTACGAAGTTTCAGGTCGGGTCAGTCGCGAATTTACACCGAGAAAGCAGACGACCTATTTTAGGTGAGGGCGCCAAAAAATACGGCCTGACCTACAACAGGTCGGGTCAGGTATAGTAGTATTTACAGCGAGCGGCCTAAATAATGTGACCTGAATTAGGTCGAATTTAGGGTATAGGTCGCGGAAAAAACGTACGGTGTAAACCAGGCCACTCTAGAGAAAAAGTTACATGATCGATACCCAGGCCGTGTTAATTCATTCTCGTATATTCGTCTAGTTGGCGCATAGTACGGTATGGACCATCGCCATTAATAAATTT
Source organism: Mycetomoellerius zeteki (assembly GCF_001594055.1). Lineage (NCBI taxonomy): Eukaryota > Metazoa > Arthropoda > Insecta > Hymenoptera > Formicidae > Mycetomoellerius > Mycetomoellerius zeteki. The sequence continues at coordinate 20,203 of NW_017257438.1, read as the reverse complement.
TTTTGCTTATATTACGAAAATAATTACAAGTTTCCGAATAATAAATCAAAGGAATATATTGAATTGGTGAAATGACTGTATATAATATTAAAAATACTTTAATTATACTAATATAAAACAGACAAGTAATTCAATGACATAAGAGCACCAATAGCAAGTAAACATTACTGTACATAATCACAAATAACAATATAACAAGTTATGTCAAAGTACAACTTGAGTCATAAGTTAATAATCATGCACAATTGCCACATGCAATAAAAAAATTAAACAAAAACATTTATCAAACTATAAAACACTTATACACAAAGACAAGAAACCAACTGTAATAAGATTTCAATAAATATAATATATAAAGCAAAGAAATGCTATACAAAGTAATAACTAAGTTGAATTAACGAGCAACATAAAAAATCGGTTTTCAGGCACTCTTCAATATTGTAAAAAAAAAAAGCCGAGAGGTTCCCGGATATTCAGATTCAAGGAAATCACGATCTTTCAAATATGTCGATGATAAGTTGTAACTCACTTTCATTAGATTCATTGGAAACACTGATACATTTCCCTTGGTAGTCACAAATGTAATCCGAACTTTTGATTCTGTACCACTGCCAGCTGTGACACAGTAACGGAGATGCAATAGCCACTTTACTAAGAACGGAATTGGGTACCCAAAGTTATCTTAGGATGCGCAAGCAAATCTGCACGTCTGACTCGAAAACGGGGTATTGAGTTCTGAAGAACCACTTGACCGCGGCGGACGCGTTTCGGATCGGGTGCTGACAATCGTATATTTTTGAAATATATTGTTGCCGACTTTGATTGTGCTATCGCTTCCTCCCGACGCGTGTCCGCGAGTTGGCTCGTCTCGTGCGTTCGTCCGGACGCGCGTTATTTCGACGTGACGACGTTGTAGACGCAGGCGCCCGGTGTCCGTTCGGGCAACGCCATTTTCGCGGGCATTGCGTCACTTTTTGATATTGTAATCCATTAAGACGAGATCTGGCCGTATTGCCTCCGTATACTCCTAAGCGAGGGAGGCAGGAGCCATTAATTAAGAAGAAGAAGAAGAAGAAAACGGGGTATTGATCCTACTGTATGATTCTTATACTGTGATATAACGGTGGCCATTGCCCGTATTCTTGATGTTCTTGATATCCGTCGTTAATGGCTACGTTTACACCGTACATTTAGGCCGCGGCCTATACAATAGATGTCCTTATTTATCTTGTAGGTTAAACAAAGACATTTATCGTATAGGTCGCGGACTAAGCGCACGGTGTAAACGTAGCCATTTATGCACGAGAAATATTGTATGTACATTCGCAAATGTCCGTTTATCGAGACGGCAGTGATCGGTTGATGAGCAAATCCCGAATTGTTTAACACATTGTGTGTGCCAGATAATTATTAATAGTCATATTGTTTTCATATTAAAGTATGCCACATTAAAGATATGTTGTAAATCAATTTTTTTCCTTAAATTATAAATAAAAATTATTGTTTATCCTTAAATTATTTGCAGTTTTCAATTTTAAACTGGAAACTTAAATAAAAATGGTAAAAGTTGAATGGATATGCATTGTACCTGGTTGTAAATCTAATTCAAGGGCTCCTGCATTTTTTTTCCAAAGATTCCTATATTATCACAAAAATGGAAAGCAACTGTAAATAATAGTATTATTTCTAATGCTTCATCAGAGGAATTGAGAAAATATAGAGTATGTCATTTGCATTTTTTGCCAGAAGATTATATTTACTCTCAAAATCGGTGAAGATTGAAACATAATGCAGTACCCAGCGTAAATATAGGTATTATGCATACAGTTAATACACAGGTGGATGATGTAAATACTACTGAGCAACATTCACAATGTGAAACAAATACATCTCAGCAAGATTCACAATGTGACATAAATACAATTGAGCCATATTTATAATCTCAATCATATACCACAGAGTTACATTTACAATCTCAGGCCAGTAATGAAACTTCTACAAGTAATTTTATATGTGCAGAAACAAGTATGTTAGTAAACGATCTTGCAAATAATGAGACAGGCACACCAAGAAAAATACTTGGGTCTGTTACAAGACAATGCCATTTAACATCACAGGCACAGAAGATATATAAGAAAACTGTATTACTAGCAAAAGAAAGAAACCGAATGAATAATCGTATAATAGGTTATAAAACACGCCTGAAAGATTCTTCTTCTTAGGTTATTGGCCAGGCAACTCAAGGGTTGAAACTAGGCCATTGAGATCCACGATGTTGGTAATTTATTGCGAGTAGGTTTGTAAACTGTGTTGATCGCAGAAAATATGACTGCCTCCCCCCTTAATCCAGACGCCTGCTGCCACCCAGCGGTGAACCGCGCGCCATGGGAGGAAGGAGAGAGGAGCAAAGAAAGAGTCAGGGTGGAGTCCCATGAGGTGTATTTATCGCGTATCGCGTAACCGCGTAACCAATCAGAAGCGATCTGCTGTTATAGTTTCGCGTTTTACTGATTATTGATTGGTTACGCGCTTACGCGATACGCGATAAATACACCTCATGGGACTCCACCCTTAGAAGAAAAGGTTGCTCGTTGGCCTTAATGAAGGCCAAGAGCAGGCGGCAGAGTTTGGGAGTAGGGGAACGCAGGGCAGGGATAAGGTCTTGCGGAGAGTTTGGAAATTCTTTTGCGATATGCGCTCGTATGGGAGAAGAGTTATTGGCAAATACATTACAATGAAAAATTAAGTGGTTTATTGTTTGACGAGAATCGCCGCAGGGACAGCTCGGCGAAGATATCATGTTGACCCTGTATAGGCTTTCGTTGACGTTGACGTGATTGGATCTTAGACGGTTGACGAGAACGATTTCTTCCTTTGTAAGCGGCGCTTCATAGAACCATGTCTTTTTGGACTTAGTGTAGAATTGTTCAAAGTATTGAGTGCCTTTAGTGGCAGAAACTTCCTTTATATAATCCTGAAACTGTTTGTCTGCTCGAGCGATTCCACCAGAAGATCCTCATATGGGACACAAAAACCAGGTTTGTAGCCCTCAAGCGCGGCCAGTTTAGCTTCGTGATCTGCTGATTCATTGCCTGGGATGCCTGAATGTGCAGGGATCCAAAAAAGAGTGACCGTACTGCCCCTATTTAATATATCAAAATAGACTTTTCTGATATGGTACACTATGTAATTGCGCTGCACCTTGGAAGAATTTTGGAGTGCTTCTAGAGCGCTCCTTGAATCAGAAAAAATTACACTTTTGGGGAGGTTAAGATCGTAAATAGCAAGGATGGCCTGGTAATGGCCCAAAGTTCGGCCGAGAAAATGGAGATTTCAGGAGGAAGCTTATGTTTAATACTACCTTCCATTTCTGGCGAATAAACCGCAGCTCCAACAGCGCCCTCCGGGCTCTTAGACCCATCGGTGTAAAAAGTCGTAGCATTCTGTCTAAGCTCAAAGGATTTATGATAGAAATCTGCAATTGTCAAATTAGTATTTTCACTTTTGTTATAGCTCTGCATAGTATTGACATACTTAATTGTCGTAGAGAAAACCTCATAGGAGTACCAATATGCCGGCGAATATGTAGATCTGAAAGTGATGGACTTTTCATGGCGACTGATAACGTAGAATTTAAAGAGTCTGGATTCCTTAATGGCTTTGACCTTGCAGTTCCTTCTGACCGCTGTAATTTCCATTTCCTCTAGAGAATTGTAAACGATGTTAAATTTATTTGCCATACACTTGTAGATGAATTTTGAAGCGGTGAGATTAAATCTGATATTTAGCTCAAATTCCTTGGCTTCTGCGAGCATGGTGTCTATTGGTGTTGAAATTCGGTACCCCATCGCTTTCTTGATCACCTTATACTGCAGTCGTCGGAGTTTAATAAAGTCGGGGGTCGATGAGCCCCAAGCACGGTGTAAGAATAATAGGTGGTTCCACTCGCCCATTTTGCCTAGAGAAGCTGTGACGAAATTGAGGCAGCTCAAACACGTAACGCTAGAGGGCATAATGGTCTGACACCTAACCTCATACTCTACTGTATTGATTTCCAGTTACGGTCACTAATTATCCATTCCATGAATAATTATTCTTACACCGTGACATTTTTGGAAAGTTTGGCTGGCTTTAAACGAGCATTAATATTCAAACTTACTTTTGTATATTCTGTTGTTGACGTAATCCGTATTGACCTCTAAAGATTTGTTACGAGGAGTATGAATAAGACGAAGAATAAGAAGAATTTATAACACGTGGACGGTAATTCTAAAATACATGCGATAAAAGTTTTGAAATTTTAAGCATTTTTATTTTTAGATAGCATCATGCCGTTTAATTGTCTAATTCCTAATTGCGTTCGAACATGTAAGAAATCACTTTTTCGCGTTCCCTGTAGTAACATGAAACAATGTGAAAAATGGATTGCATTAATCCAAAGTGCATATCCGAATATAAAAATACCTAAAATTTTCCTCGTTTGTGAAGATCATTTTAACAAGGATTACATTTTAAGAAAAAATGTAATCAAGGATTCAGATGGAAACATAATATTTGAGGTAATAAATACGTTTTTATTGTCATATAAATCAAGTTGTCTTCTACATATGTATATTTATTATGATTTTTCATCATTCTTCAGCGAGAATTATTAAAAACAAAATTAAAAGATGGGGCTAATCCTTGCTTTACATGTTCACAAGAATTGGTAGAAGATATTAGATCAAATGAGGATAGTAGTAATGTAACTTTACCAATGAATCAAGACAATGAAGAAAACTTGATAGAAAGTAGCAGATCAAATCACGATAGTAGTGATATAACTTTAATAATGGATCGAGATGATGAAAAAAATTTGGTAGAAGAAAATGTAACTGTATTAATTAACACATCTATTTCATCTCCTGTATCTTCGTTATTTGAGTTACAATCAACTTCATCTATGTATTGTGAAGAGCAAGGTTAAAATTTATTATTTTACTATACAATAATTATATTAAGACAGTTTATTATTGTAAGTTATGTTTTAGGACTTTTAATTGAGAAACAAAAGATTTTTCAAGATGTGTGTATTATACAATAAAATTCAATTTAACTTGCCAGATATAACATGGGGATGTCATCGCAATTTTGAATTACGTCCACAAATATTATTCACTCAAGCAAGTATGTCCAAGGAAAAAAAAATGATTATTATAAAACAAGTAAGTTAATGAAGAATAATTATTAGTAACAAAATGCTTCTGTGTTTAAAAACTAGGTTTTTCTTTACTAGGTTACAATTTACGAAGACTTACAGTATGACGTATTATTTTTAAATAAGGAAGCGCTATCGGGCCAATATATATTAGAAAATTTAGATGATGTCAATTTATTATTAGAACACGTACACAATTTTACTTTGTGCCAAGGAGGTCCGGTGATTAATCATTTTAAAGATACTTATCCACTATGTACCATACAAGATAATATTACCAATACGTGGCGACATAAGAAATGTCTCGTACAGACTTCTGGAAAAAAAATATGCAAGTTTTGTGTATCTTTATATAAATCTTTACAACAAAAAGATCGTAATAAGCACCGTACGTCCAAAAAGATAGTGCTTACACCTTCCAGTCGTAAAAAAGTAATAGCTTTAAGGGCTGCCAAACGAGTTAAAGTTCAAGCAGTACAAAGACTGAAGTTAAAGCAGAAAATTATTAGAAATATTATAGAACAATATCAATCAAAAATAAAAAAAGTGGAAAAGCAAACACTTCAAGAGCATCTTCAAAGCTTGAATTTTCCAGAATCACAAGTTAGTTTTTAATTTGTAATATTATTTTTCTAAATTACAACTAAAAATTAAAAAATAGTCATTACGTTTCAAGTAAAGTATTAAATATGTAATTAAAAATAATTTTGATGAAAAATATTTTGTAGTAGTTATGCATTTTAATGCTTTTTAGATTATGCTCATAAATGAATGTATTTCTGTTGCAAAACGGTCAAATACTCATGGCCGAAGATATTCTGAAGGATGGTTATTATTATGTTTATTGTATAAAATCAGAAATTCTTCTGGTTATAATTTTTTGCGTCATAATAATATATTGCCGTTTCCATCACCTACAACAATTTATCATTATATTCGTAATATTAATACGAAAACTGGATTTGATACACAATTTTTTGAATTATTTCGAAATAAATTGCATTCACTTAGTAATCTTGCAAAGAATGGCCTTCTTGTACTTGAAATACAGGTACGGAAAAGTATTGCTGTTAATGCGAAAACTTTAATATTTGATGGATTGATCAGCGAAAACCATCCCACGGATGTAAAGAATATGGCTGATCACGCTCTTGTCTTTATGTTTACTTCTCTTGCTGATAATTTTCAACAGCCAATGGCTATTTTTGGTTGTGTTGGAGCTACTAAGGGACGAGTGTTAGCTCAGTTAACATTACAAGCGATAATATTCCTAGAAGAAGTAGGTGCTCGTGTTCATGGCATTATTTGCGATGGTGCTACTACTAACAGAAAGATGTGGGACGAATTTGGCATTTCTGGAAAAATTCAAAATACTAGCTGTTTTTTTGAGAACCCTGTTGATTCAAATAGAAATATATATATCATTTTAGATACACCTCATTTAATTAAATGTATAAGAAATAGATTATTGAAGGTTACGTGTAAGGTATAATATAATAATATGTATGTTTGCAGATTGATATTTTAATCTCATTGAAGAAATATACATTAATTTTGGTTTTTTATTCCTTTTTTTAAATTAGATAACTTTTGAGCAAAGACGGCTTTAATAATTGTAAATTACGAATATATTGTATTCAGATGATTCTTTTGTAATTGTCAGCAATTATAAGAAGAAGATAAACAGAAAATAATATCAATTTTTAAATAGAAAAAAATAAAATAGAAGTATGAGAGAAAATCGTATTTTTTGGTTAATTTCTTAATTATAATAAATCGTAAATTGTATTGTTTTACTTGCATTTTAACTTAAATATATTAACACATTTATGTATAATACCAAGTCCTCCTTGAAGATTAAACTTTCTCCTTGAAGAGCTTAATTGTTTAATTGGAAAGTATTTAAGATCGTCTCTGTTCTGAATTCATTGGACGGGTATGTCAACATTATCGTAGACTTTCTATGTCATATTATGGTCAGTAATAATTCCTACATAATCGTTTTAGCTCAAGGGCAAGTTTATAAACTGGACTTATTACAAATTATTATACGAAGAAGATTCTAAAGACCAAGGAAAATTTCGTATTGTTCCCAAACTGACTATTAATCATATTCAACCAAGTAACTATGAAAATGAGAGTGTCTTTGGCAACTCAGGTATATTATTTTTAAAGCTTTATTTAAAATTATTTCACGACTGTATGAATTTTGCTTGCATGGAGAAATAGGTATTTAGTAAAAGTGTTGCGGATGGCTTGAAATTTTACCAAATGAGAAATAAACGCTTTGAGCAATGTGAAGGAACAATCGAATTTACCTTGCAAATAAATAATATGTTCGATGCTTTAAATCGACGGTTTCCAAAGGAAGGAGTTACTATTAATTAGTAACGATTTTAAAGTACATTAGTTATTTAAATCTATTAATTAAATTAATTTTAAATGGCTAATATAAATCAGTACAAAGCGTTTACGCTATTACATTATAGGTTCTTCACCAATCTCTTACATGGTTAAACGAGTGGGAAAATGAATTACTTAATGGAACAATAACAAGGCAACAATTTTTAACAGAAAGTACAGCAGAGGGCTTGCGAGTTACATTGATGTCTACCATATCATTAATAACAGAGTTAATTGAAAAGTTTGGTTTTAAATATATTCTGACAGGAAAAATTACACAAGATTGTTTAGAGGTATTGAAAAATTTATTGAAACATGTATAATAGAATAAAATACTTTTTGTAAATTCACAATTTTAGTTATATTATTTTCATTTTGTAGCAATTTTTTGGAACTTTACGACAAGCTGGTTGTCAAAATGATCATCCCATATTCTCAACATTGTTACAGTTATATCGATTGCTATCAGTATATAAAATTGTGAAACCTCCAAAATTTGGCAGTTGTAGTATTGATAATGAAATTGATACTACGAGACTGTTTATTACACAGGAAGAATTCCACACAATTTTTAATTCCAAAAATGAATCTTACAAAAAGGAACATTTACATTTGTTAAAAAATAAATTGGATGGACTCATTGAAACATCTGAATGGGAATGATATCATAGAAGAAGATTATGAAATGCCAGCAGTTATGGATTGTATTATTTATTATGTATCAGGTTTTATAACAAAGAAAATGTTAAAACATATCAGTTGTGATACATGTCGAGCTTCACTTACACAACATACAAGTTCAATACCAGACGCAGAATTAATCAATCTAAAATCTCTTGGAAAATTAAAACATCCTAATATAATGTTATATATGTTATTTTATAATGCTGAAATTTTCTTCAGAAAAAATCTAAATTACATTGATGTATACGAACGAACTGTTAATGATATAATATTAAACTACGATTTTACATTTCCTTGTGAAGATCATAAATTAGATATACTGAGTCATTGTATTTATTATTATATCACAATGCGAATGCGCCAGTATGCCAAGCAAATAAATAATGATTTAACGAAAACGAGTCGTGAGAAAAAGAAACAAGCTCGTTTATATAACAATTGATAATTATTATTGAACTTGAAGTTCAATAATAATTATCAATAAAGAACAAGTTTATATATTATGTATTATTTATATATTATATATATACACAATATTATATATTTATTTATCTATTTTTTAAATTATTTATTATACTTTTACCTTCATTACCATCATTTACCTTCTCCTATCCTACTCATGTCTCTTGAAACTACTTGAAACGCTTATGAGGCTAGGTGTTATACACACACGCCACCTGCTGTTCAACTGCGGAGTTTCCTCAGGAAAATCACAGTTGCATGAGTGGAACCACCTATTATTCTTACACCGTGGCCCCAAGTAAAGAAATGAGATTCATATTCCACTGCGCTCCTAAAAATAGCTCTGTATATCGTAAGCAAAAGCCCAGGGTGTGAGCCCCATGTAACGCTCGACAGAGCAGACACAATAGCTGAAATTTTTCTGCCTTTATCTATGAGATACTTCAGACGTTGTTTGCCGTTCAAATTGTAGTCCAAGATGACGCCCAGGAAACGATGTGAATATACTCTGGGAATTGAGTTTTCATTGATGTTAATGATCTTTGGTGATTTAGTAGCTTTACCTGGTTCAAAAATAATCCACTTGGATTTCGAGGGTGATACTTCCAAGTTTCTGAATCTGAGATAGTTATATATTTGATCCAAGGATTTCTGAACAGAGTCAATGGCCGTGTTTAAGACCGGATGCGTAGAGAATAAGACAACGTCATCTGCGTATTGGAAAAGATGAGTATCCCGGTGTAGATGTCCGATTTCCCTGAGGTAGATGTCAAATAATAAGGGGCTTAACGTGGATCTCTGAGGCGTGCCCTTGAGAGTGGTGTACGGGCCATGAAGCTCGCCTTCTATTATGAAAGTAAGATGTCTTACAGAAATGAGAAAGGTTCTCTATAAATTTTCTAAAGTGGGCAGGAACCCCAATGACACTCAAGTCCTCCAGCAGGATGCACGGATCCACATTGTCGAATGCACCCGCAATATCCAAGAAAACCGCAACCGTGACTGAATGCTTCAGAAAGCCTGTTTTCACTGAGGTAACCAGAGTAGCCAGATTATCATTGCAGGCCCTAAAAGGTCCAAATCCTGATTGAGACTGCGGAAGTATAGGTCTGGACTCGATAAACCAACTCAATCTGCGGTATAGAATGCACTCCATGAGTTTACAAACGCATGACATGAGCGATATGGGTCTGACCCCCTTGGAGCCGGGCTTAGGAATAAGTACAACTAGAGAATCTTTCCAGGTGTTCGGGAAAAAACCCTCTGAAAAAATTTGGTTAAATATGTCTAATAGATATAATTTAATTTCACTGGGAGTTTGGCTTATAATGTCATAGCTAACTTGATCCAAGCCGGGAGCAGAGTCTTTGCGAACCGAATTCAAAGCACATTTAAGCTCGTCAGCGGTAAGGGGTTCATCAAGCCAGGCGCAGTTATGTGGATTATGACGGTCGTCTAGTTTCATTATTTCTAGGGTTTTGAACGATCGCAATAAGATGGTGGGCATAGCTTTGAGATGACATCAAATGAAGCCTCTCGAAGATCTTCTGCTGTCATCGAGTTGCTATTTGCGTTCCTTTTAAAACATTTAATTAAAGACCAAATTTGCTTAGAGGGAGTTTTTACATTAAAGCCGTTGACTAGCCTACGCCAACTTTCTCTTTTTTGTTCAGAAAGCTTCCTGGAGCAATCATCACGTGTCCTCTGAAATTCTTCGAGTTTTTCTTTAGTAGGGTTAGAGACGAGATTTTTGAGAGCTTTCCTTCTAGTCTCAACAGCACTAGAACACAATTCATTCCACCAAGGAGGGGGGACTAGCTTTGAAGGAAAGGTAAAAGTGCGTGGAAGATGCTTGTCCTCCGGAAGGAAACTTTTGGCAATGTCCATGATCATTCGCATCAGCACATCGTAACATTGCATCCCGTTATCTTTATCTAATGGGAGTAAATTATTAACATGAGTGGCTAATTCTCGATAAAAGAAGGTGAATTGTTCTTTAGTAAGAGAAATCCTATATGAGAATTTAGATTTCAACGAAACCTGGATGCCTATGGTTGTAATGACAGAATAATGATCACTCCCAAATGTGTCAGATTCTACGAAGGTGTTGCACATTGGTGCAAGCTGTGGGGACGCTAAGGCCAGATCAATGACTGAAGCCCGATTAGAAGAAGGACGTAAAAGCGTAGGGGTAGTATCATGAAGAAGATCGTGTTCTTCAATAATCCGCATAAGCATCCTTCCCGCAGTCGATTGACGTCCGCAACCCCAAGTTGTGTGATGAGCGTTGAAATCACCTAAAAGAATATAATTTTTATATTCTTGTATTTCCTTGATTAAGGAATCGAAAAAAGCGTGAGAAATTTTTTGACCGGGATGTCTATACAAATTAATAATTACTAACGAATCCGATTTAGAGTAAGGAATTTTGATTGCTAAGAATTCTACTGAAGAATGCTCAGTAGATATGAGGTCGAGAATTTCGTACTTAATATTTTCACGAATAATGATACAAACATGTATAATGATACATACGTCTCTATCTCCCGTCTGGATGATGTCCTTTCTAATAACCTTATAACCTTTGACGTGAAAGGTATTGTGTTGATTGAGAAGAGATTCTTGCACGCAAAGGATATCAAAATTCTTTGCTACCTCTAGTAGCGAGGAGAGATTGTGTCGAATTCCTAAAGCATTCCATTGAAATATTTTAAAAGTGTTGTCAGCCTTGCTAAGTCTAATATTCCTTGGAGTCGACTGTTTGTTCTTTTGAACTTGTTCCGACGAATGCAACGCCGAAGTCTGGATGGTAGGAGTATATGCCTTCGAAAAAGGAATTGGACATGTATTAGTTTGTAACGATGCACCCGCAAAAGCATCGTTCCCGATCGGTCTTCCATCGGATG
>NW_017257438.1:308-6615 GCF_001594055.1 Mycetomoellerius zeteki | reverse complement strand
CAGACTGACCACATCACGTTGCTTCCTAATAATGGGGCAGTTACTGTCATTGGCCCAGTGGTCACCGTTGCAATTAATGCATCTTGGGGATTCCTCACGACAAAAATCGTGTTTTTCACCGCAGTACAGGCATCTGGGAACCCCCTTGCATACAGCGCTTACATGACCTACCCTGTGACATTGGTTACATATTCTTGGTTTGGGAATGAAAGGACGAACTACATGTCTAACCTTGTATATAAAAACTTCTTGTGGCAATAGCTGTCCTGCAAATCTGATTCTGACAGTCCTGAATGGTACATATTCGGCCTTGCCTTCTTTTACAATCCTTCGATTGAGTCTTTGCATATCCAGGATTTTTGCTTTCGGTGACTCGATGCTCTCTTTGAGAGTTTCCAAATCAATTTCTTGTGGAACGTCCTGTATGACTCCCGTTCTGAGAACCTTGAAAGCTGGAATGAAGGCACGGAGGTTATGTTTTGGGAAGATATTGTTCTCTACGAGCTTATTCGCCGCAGTGGCGGATTTAACAACTATTAAGATCTTTCCTCTGCCTATTTTTTTAATTTCTTGTATATCCGGGATACCAGACTTGGCAATAATTCTACTTACAAGTACAGAATGTAAGGGCGATGCAGAGCCGTCCCTGTTATTAGGATATACATATACAACAAAAGGCCCCATATCCCATGCTGCATAGCGTAATGGAATTCTGTCACCTGTGTTTTGGTTGGAATGCGGCAGGTCGCTGTCTATGATGCAATCGAGGCGCGTGGTACTGGTACTGGTATATCAGATGCCGACGTTGATGGAGACTGTCTTGCGCTTTTTTTGGCGGCAGGAGATATTTGGTCACTTTGGATGCTATTGTCCTTCAGGGCTTGGTGTAACGAGCGCTTTCTATTTTGTGTATGTCACTCGTCGATGTCCATTGGCGATTCAGTCGAATTGTTCGGTATGGAAGTATGATTTAGGTTTTTGGGAAATGAATCGTCCTCGTTCCTAGCCAGCGTAGCTGGAACGGTATTACTACGCTTCAACAGTTCCGAGTTTATTCCCGCTTCCCTACAAAGATTATCTAAAAGAGATTGAGATAATGGTGACAGATCAGAACAAACGGAAGTAGGGGGATTAGTAGACGAGTCATTATTATTTGATGGATTAGGAGGCCCTGGATCTATATTAAGAACAGCGGAGGTAAGCACAAAAGAGGTTGCAGGCGTTATAGACATGCTGCCATTATTGCCACCGCCGCCGTCCTCCCTCCCACCCCCCGGAGAACGAGGCCATGGCGACGCAAGAAACCAGCTTACAGACTTAACGAGGAAAGATTTGAACTGGGCGGATCACACAGTTCACCGCTATCAAACGAACACTCGAAAAAGAAACCCAAGTGCAAGCCCCCTGAAAAGGGCGAATATACTACGTTGATCGAGCTCGAATAATAGTAAAAAACATGCCCCAATCACACGTGAGCGGGAGGCACGTCCGTACACACTCGACGCCTGAAAGATGCTAAGAAGTTATCAAACACAAAATTTTGTAAAAACTTTAATGCGGGGTCTACAATAGAAGTCGTAGCAGTCGTAAGGTCTTAAGTCGTAGAAAATTGATCAATCACAGTTGATTATTCTTCTCATATTCAACTGTGATAGGTCAATTTTCTACGACTTAAGACCTTACGACCGCTACGACTTCTATTGTAGACCTCGCATTAAAGTTTTTACAAAATTTTGTGTTTGATAACTTCTTAGCATCTTTCAGACGTGTTTTATAAACTTCAAAAACAAACAAACGACAATTTGCCTCGTGGGATATTATTGAACTGACCTATAAAATGGATATTAACAAATACATTAAATCGTCAAGTACCACCATTGACTGATGAACACGTAATTATATCAAAGATTAAAAAAATTAAAGTTAAGTGTGCTGCTCAAATTTTTAGTGCAAGATTATCAGCATATTCACTTTGTCGTAGAGCTTTTGGAATATGATTCTAATGTAATACTTTTCGTACTTCAAGTGTTGTAACAATTACTCTGTAAAAGCTTCGACATTATTTCTAAGTGGACACCGAGAAATTCATGAAAGTTTTTAGAGATTAGGCCGCCATGTTCTTTTTCCGAGTCATTAACAAATTGGTACTCTGGAATTACAAGCAATTATTTTTCATTGTACGGGCTAGTATAAATTTCAAATCAAATCTCAATAAACGGTTTTTATATTTTGTGCACTAAGAATAACATATCGCACTTATTTTCTAGAATCAAATTGTAATCTGTTTTACTTATATGTATGTATTTTCATTTTGAACTTGCACCTTGAACAACATATCAATTATTTTTCATGGTAATATATTATTAAATTTAGATAATATTTACTTTATGTATGTTTATTTTGAACTGGCACCTTTATTTTAATTGTATATCAGTTACTTTTCATGGTAATATATTATTTTAGATAATCATTAAAATTTTTAAAGGTTTAAATTTTTGAGGATCTGTTTTTGAACATGGCCTGAACTTTTCATTTTTATGATTTTTTTGGGATTTTACTTGTCTTACAGGAGGGTTTATTGATTCACAAATTGGTCCGTTACAAGTACCGAACAAGGCAGGGTACGATACAGCAGTGGTATTAGATTTTTAAAATAAAGTTTTCGATTCTGTAAACGCACATACTTTGTATCCAGAGACTTCTTTACGCGTTAACAAAAAATAGCAATCATCATGATTTTGGCCATATGCAATCAAATTTTTATCCAACATGCGATATGTAGATCCAAAAACTAAGCAGCCAGTTAAGTGCGTACCATTAAAAAATTGGATTTTTACTCTACATGGATTTCAAAGCATATAGAAAACAATAACGCAGGCATACAGTTTTTAAAAATAAGAAACATTAATCAAGATTCACTAGAAAATTTTTTTGATATGATTCGTAGCCATGGATGTAGAAATATTAATCCTTCATGTAGTCAATTCTGTGGATCGTATAAAACATTATTGATTAATAATTTAACTTCAAAACGGTCTATAGGCTCTAATTGTGAAAATAAAAATGATGGTGATTTGCATTTTTTTACATTAAAAAACTTTGTGAAAAATGCTTCTCAAGCAAATACTAAACAATACAGACCAAGTAAAAGAAGATTCTGTAGGACCATTTCAAATTTCGCAAGAAATTCATACAGTCTCACAGCATAGAACCAATCATGCGTATGTTGCTGGCTGGATTGTAAAAAAGATTTTATCTTTGAAACAATTTAAAAACTGTGTAGCATGTAAACGGAGTCTCTTAACAATAGATACAACACGTGAAGAATACATGCAGTTAATTCATAGAGAATATGTTAGAGAAAAATCTTCGTTAACTTACCCGTCTATGTCTTTTCTAAAACAAGTATTTCTTGAAGCTGATTCAATTTTAAATGAAAACATTTCTTCAGTGTGTTTTTGGAGAAATATTTCTGTTTTGTTACATGAACGTTTGAATCAAAAATTAAATTCCGATTTTATACAATGTTTTATACGTACGGAAGAATTAAAATTTAATATAATACGAAAAATCACAAAAACTGTTTTTATATACATTTTGTAAGACGGTAAATAGAATTCTATGCGGACGTGATACTCGACATGTATCTAGAAATATTATATTTCACCAAGCGATCGAACATTATAAAAAGAAACGGTATAAAAAGAAAATGTAAATCCTTAAATAAGACATATTTTTGTGTTTATAGAGTATATATATATTTACATTTATAAAAAAATATTTAAATAATAAATGTATTTGAATTTAATATGCATATTAATATGTCTAAAAATATATTCTATTAGCTATATATATTTTTACTAAAGTTGCAATTGTGAAGTTATATAATAACTATTATAACATGCTTTAATTTTGCTATAATTAAAATAATAAAATTTTCAATTAATCTTATTATATATTAATTTTCAATTAATATAATTTTCATTTATTACAATTATAATTCTTAATTTTATAACTTTATATCTGCAACTATTTTCTTTTTTAAATTTTACTATTATTAATAAAGCTACTTTGTTTTTAGAAATCACGGTCGGCATAAGTATCGTTCTATCTTTGTTATTTATTGAATGTCAAGGATAAAACAACATTTGTGATGACTGTGCTTTCTAAGAGCTGAGGCAGCTTCTTCTTCTTCTTCTTCTTCTTAATAGTTAATGGCTCCTGCCTTCCATGATAAGCGGAGGCAATACGGCTAGATCACGTCTAATCCTTTCTTCTGGACTTATGTACTGGAGGAGCTCCAGATGAATTCGGCTCTGTGAGACAAATTATTGTCTCAGTTATCACGACCTAAAGAGGTCGCGATCCTCGCGACGGAAGGGCAAGCGGAATAGTAAAAGACCGCTGGGACAAGGAGAAGGGTCGATGCCACGCTCCGGCGCATGCGTGCGAGAGTCGCGAGGTAGCGCCGTGAAATATGAAACTATAGTAAGCGATCACAGGCGAGTCCAAAGCTCGCAAACAAGCGTCATATCTTTGCAGTAGGATCATTTAGCGCAAGTATGAGGAAAGAGTATGGATCCTATCGAATTATGAATATAATCTTGCAAGGCCGTTCTCAAAGGAAGGGCGTGAGTTTCAGTAAGAGGGCAATTAAAGATAACATGTACAAGGTCCTGGAAAGAGGCACCGCAAGGACAAGAAGGATGATCAATTAGGTTTTTTCGGTAAAGACTATGATTCAAGTTAAAATGGTTACTTCTATGGCGGTTCATGGTGGTAATCATATTGCGGGAGAGCCTTTTGTTGTTGTTTAGACTAAACTCAGTGAATGTTCATTACGCGAATTATTTTACATCGGCATTTTATATTCAAACTCATATTATTAAATGTGTGTGCTCGTTATCGATTTGCTTTCAACGATTATCTCCGTCGACAGTTATTCTGTTCAAACCGCGCTTGTTACCGGTACCGACACTGTCAGGATTCATGATAGTTTTTCTACCGATCAGCTGTTTACTTCGCGTCACACGATGTATACATTCGCAACCTTTCCTTTGTGCTCGCGAAGCGAAGGATATCTCTCGATGCGTGTATGTACCTATCGCTTAACGAACAAGTTCAGTTGATCTCGAATAAAGCTCAGCAGCACATCTCATTGTACATCGCTTCTCTATTCTTTTCAACACCTTCTGACTCCTTGAAGAGCGTTCAATATAGGCATCAAATGTACTGTCCAGATGCTTCTTTGGTATGACGAATAAATCCGAGTATGGAATCCTAAAATCCGAATTAGCACCCTCTCGAATAGCTCTCCTAGCGAGCAAATCAGCTCTCTCATTTCCTTCGATGCCACGATGTGAGGGAATCCATATGAATGAGATATGTATATTGTTAAACTTCGCCTCTTCGACGAGGGCTCTAGTGTATGCGATTATACATATAACTGTTAGTTTGATTGCGGAATTCAGAAAGAGTATCAAAAACACTCTTGGAGTCAATAACAATAACAGTGTTTGTAATTTCATTATGTAAGGTAAAGAGAAGAGCATTATAGATGGCCCAAGCTTCAGCGGTGAAAATCGTTGCGTATGATGAGAGTTTGCTCATAAATTGCAAGTTTAGTTGTGGAGAATAAACCGCCGAGCCAACGTAGGTACTGTCATCCATTTTCGATCCGTCAGTATAAAAAACTGTCGCATCCTTGAGTTGAGTGCTGAAGGATTCTTTAAAAGCGACTTGTGATTGGTGTGGAG
Organism: Mycetomoellerius zeteki; assembly: GCF_001594055.1. Taxonomy (NCBI): domain Eukaryota; kingdom Metazoa; phylum Arthropoda; class Insecta; order Hymenoptera; family Formicidae; genus Mycetomoellerius; species Mycetomoellerius zeteki. The sequence goes on along the minus strand of NW_017257438.1, from coordinate 859 downwards.
TGAAGGCACAGGCCTGACGAGAGGGGGGGGGGGTGACGGGGTGATTTCCCCCGGGCCCGGATTTTTTGAGGGGCTCAGATTTTTTGAGGATCTCGATTTTCTAAATGCTCATTGTTTTCGAAACAGCGCGTTCAAGTTTGTAAAGCAGCTAGCCTGCTCACCGAGCGACTGAACATGATTAGTTCTTACCTATGGAATCAACCAGTGTGTGTGAAACTGGCGTATATTTGGTGGAAACTCATAAAATATTGAGAGTTCTGAACATATTTTCAATAGTTCTATAGTTCTAGATGCATAAAACTAATAGTTCTGCCCTCTAAAGTGGAAAAAAAGCGAAAGTACAAATTGAGACGCCAGGTTGACCATAGATTCTTGTAGGATTTTGAAAAACAAAGAGTTCTAGATGAGTTTCCGAAAGAGTTCTGGCGATAAATAATGTTATTTGTCATTTTTAATAATATTTTAGCCCAAAAATACAATTTTCAGCAATAAAGATGAGATGCTGTCCAATTATCGACAGTTCTGAGAGTTCTGTGATAATTTTTGTGCAA
>NW_017257438.1:0-249 GCF_001594055.1 Mycetomoellerius zeteki | reverse complement strand
AATTTTTTAAACAATTTTTAAGTCGCGAAATAGGCCCTTTTTATGCTATATGTGTGAGACGCTGGTCGAAATCAGAGAGCTCTGTGAGACTTATTGTGCTTATCGTGTAGCTACGGATGTATGCTAACGCCTTTCGAAGAGTTCTAATGATAAAAATTATTTACAAATTTTTTAAACTATTTTTAAATCGCGAAATAGGCCCTTTTTATGTTATATGTGCGAGACGCTGGTCGAAATCAGAGAGTTCTG
>NW_017257437.1:18209-36754 GCF_001594055.1 Mycetomoellerius zeteki | reverse complement strand
AAACAATTAACAAGTTGGTCCTTCGAGCCAGATCTTTCGGCATTTTTGCGTGGATCGCGAGATCTGATGCGGGATCGGTGTGCAAATTCGAAGCAGTTATATAAATTTAACGACGATTAAGACAAAAATTGTAAGTCCGTTCTAAATATACGTCTGTTTTGTTATTGCTTTAGATAATAACGCACGATATATCAGTAGAGGAACCAATTCGGGTGCTTCACTTACATATTAATTGTTTACCTTGTAACAATATCCGTATTTACAATGTCCGTACAGGAATTAACGAAGAAACGAACTATTATAAAAACGAAGGTTACAACGTTCCAGACATTCTTGAAAAAGCTTGATATAGATACGTCCAACGCTCAGGAATTACCATTAAGGTTAGAACGTGCGGAGAAATTGTTATCCGAGTATGATGAGGTTCAGTCACACATCGAAGAGTTGACCGATGTAGATACAGAGGAACGTACGAAATTCGAGGATACATTTTACGCTACAATACTTTTAGGAAGGAACACAGCGACTAGGTTAAGTCCGAGCACGTCAAAGGAATTAACAGCGCCGGCAGCTATCGATATTACAACACATATAAATTCATTGTTAAAATTACCTGATTTAAAGTTGCCGACTTTTAATGGTGAGTACGATCAATGGATCACGTTTCGCGATACATTTGAAGCTATTATTGATTCTAATACAAGTTTGTCAAAGATTCAAAAGTTTTATTATCTGCAGTCAGCAGTTAAAGGTAATGCTGCGCAATGCTTTCAATCGCTTGTCGAACGAAAATTATGATGCTGCGTGGACATTATTAAAATCGCGATTTGAAAATAAACGATTAATAGTACATCACCATATCCAAGCGGTCTTTGAATTGCCAGTTCTCACAAAGGAATCTTGCATCAACATGAGAAAATTAATTGACGACATACAACAACACACGGTTGCATTAGAAAAGCTCGAACAATCGGTTCAGTCCTGGGATACATTGTTAATTCATTTGCTCACGCCTAAACTCGATGTTAAGACAAAACGAGAATGGGAATTTAAAAGAGAATTTTCGGAACTACCAAGTATGAAGGAATTCATCGATTTTCTGAATAAACGTTGTTCAATTCTCGAGACATTATTGTCTAACCAATTAAAGGATACTTCATCGGCTAATACGAAATCGCAGAAAAAATCTGTAAGTTTAACTGCGCAATCTTCCGTCGAGAAGCAATGTCCACTATGCAAAAACTCACATTGGCTATATGCATGTCCATCATTTCGTAAATTATCGAGCAACGAAAGATTGCGAGAAGCGAAACGATTGAAAGTTTGCTTGAATTGTTTACGTTCTCATCCTGAACGTGAATGTACTTTCGGTAGTTGCCAACGATGTAAGCGTCGACATAATACAATGTTACATCTTGACAATGATAATTCACAGATTAAATCAATCGATAATGAACAAAGGGAAGTCCCAAATAAGAAAACCGAAGACGATTCTGTGGTACGAACTAGCACTACTGCCACGACGTCGCATTGTACCAATAAAGGTGTAGTGCACTCTCTGTTATCCACAGCAATAGTTCTTGTACGCGATCATAACGGTTACTATCAAGAATGTCGAGCCTTACTCGATTCCGCGTCTCAGAGTCATTTTATGACAGAGGAGTTATGTTTACAACGATTACAATTAAATACTTTTAAAACAAATCATTTAATTAATGGTATCGGTCAAACAAGCGTTTTTGTGAATGACAGAGCCACTACCGTTATGAAATCAAAATATAACGAATATAATACAGAATTATCCTGTTTCGTAGTAGATTCGATTACTGGTACGCTACCGCCAGACAAATTCGACGTATGTCAATTCACGATTCCCAAGAACATTTTACTAGCTGATCCGAAGTATAATATTCCTGCTAAAATTGATTTGTTAATCGGTGTTACACTGTTTTATAATTTACTGCAGGAAAGGCGCATCAGTTTAGACAATAATCAACCGGTATTGCAAGAAACTAAGTTAGGTTGGATTATTGGTGGCGCATTCGTGCCCTGCAGGTCCTCGAGTCAATGTAACATTTCACAAAGTTATTTATCGCTGAACTCACAAATCCAAGAACAGCTCGAGCGTTTTTGACAACTGGAGGAAGTTACAAAATCAAAGCCTTATACTAAAGAAGAGCAGCTATGCGAGGACAATTTCGTGTCAACCCATCAACGTGATGAAAATGGAAGATTCATCGTGCAATTGCCACTGAAGAGTCCAATATCATCACTCGGAAAGTCGCAAGAAATTGCGGAGAGACGTTTACGGTCCGTAGAAAGAAAACTTCACAAGGATGTAAAGCTAAAGGAGGCATACATCAGTTTCATGCAGGAATACGAGCGATTGGATCACATGAGTGAAATAAGAGAAGCCGAAGACAAAGCTGAACATGCGAATTACCTTCCACATCACGCAGTCGTTAAGTCAACAAGCAGTACTACCAAAGTACGGGTAGTTTTCGACGCATCTTGCAAGACGACTTCAGGCAAATCACTCAACGATATATTACTCGTGGGACCGACCATTCAGAACACCTTATTCAATATTATTTTACGTTTTCGACAGTATACATACGTTATTATGTCTGATATTCATAAGATGTATCGGCAAATCTTGCTACAACCCAACCAAAAGGATTTACAACGAATTCTATAGAAGAAACCTTCTGGAACAGTCCAGACTTTTCGCTTGAATACTGTTACGTACGGATTAGCAAGCGCACCTTTTCTTGCCATAAGATGTTTACATCAATTGGCTTTGGAATGCCAAACTAATTTGCCTAAAACCAGTGAAACAATTAAGCGGGATTTCTACGTCGATAACTTGATAACCGGCGGAAATGATTTAAGTCAATTGAAGATTCTGAAGGAAGATATTACTAACGTTCTACGCAGCGGATGTTTTGAGTTATATAAATGGAATTCGAACGAAAAATCAATACTCGCTGCTGAGGAGGAAGAAGCGACAGATTCAGTAAACTTTGATAAAGAGGTAAACACTTTAGGCCTTATATGGAATACGAATTCGGATATCTTCCAATACAGGATCAATGCGAGGACTCAGCCATCAAAATTAACGAAAAGAGTCATATTATCCATTGTTTCGCAGATTTTCGACTCGCTCGGTCTGATCGGACCGATAACAATACAGTCCAAACTTTTACTTCAAGATCTTTGGCGTCTCAAGATTGATTGGGACGATCCAGTTCTCATCGAATTACACTCAAAATGGTCATATTTTCAAGACCAAATACGGTACATTCCTGAAATATTAACTCCTCGACATGCATTTAGTAAGGAATATAACACTATGGAGGTACACGGTTTCTGCAACGCTTCAGAAATCGCATATGGTTGTTGCATTTACATCAAAACTATAAATAGTAGCGGAGAAGCAACGGTTAATCTATTATGTGCAAAATCAAAGGTTGCACCATTGAAAAACGTCTCGTTACCAAGATTAGAACTATGTGCAGCCCTCTTGTTAGCCAAATTATATCGACAAGTCATGCAAGCATTAACAATAACTCCTGACTCGACATACTTGTGGAGTGACTCCACAATCACACTCGCCTGGATAAAGGGTGAACCATCACGATGGGTGCAATTCGTTGCAAATAGAGTCACAGAGATCCAGCAATTAACCGTCCAAGGAAGATGGAATTATGTAAATTCAAAAGAAAACTCTGTTGATATTATATCAAGGGGAATGAACCCAACTCAATTAAAGGCCTCTCATCTGTGGTGGAATGGTCCTGATTGGCTAAAGACGACGGATTGGCCTCTTCCTAAGGAAACCACCAATATTAGTGAGGATCTTCTCGAGGAGCGAAAGTCCACAAAGATTTTCCATAGCCAAGTAAATGATAGTGACGAGTTGTTCTTGAGATTTTCATCTTTGACAAAGTTAAAACGAGTGATAGGATATTGCTTACGATTCAAACAGAACGTGTTGCAGCCTGACTTGAGGACTGTAGGACCGTTGGCAGTAGCAGAATTAAAGAATGCAATGACGGTTTTAGTCTCATTAGCGCAGCATCGCGATTTTATCAATGATATACGAAGTTTAAAATCGTGCGGTCAAATAAGTAAAACAAGTAAGTTACGTTCATTAGTTCCGTTCCTGGACGGCCACAACGTGATGCGAGTTGGTGGTAGGTTATCGAACGCACCTATTCCTTACGCTCAGAAATATCCAATTATCTTGCCGTCAAAACACCCACTAACTCGATTGATTATTGTACACGAGCATTACAAGCATTTACATGCGGGCCCTCAAGCTCTATTGGCAGCAATACGCGTACATTTTTGGCCACTTCATGCTCGATGCACCGTGAAGGATGTACTACGAAAGTATATCGTTTCTTTTCGAGCTAAACCTCCAATGTTACAGCAGCGGATGGGTGATTTACCAGCAACACGTATTATGACAAGTCGTCCGTTCTTAAACACGGGAATCGATTACGGTGGGCCTTTTACTATAAAGATATCACGAAACAAGACTGATAAGGCACATATATGTATCTTCGTATGTTTCACTACGCGTGCTGTACATCTAGAGTTGGTGGTAGATTTAAGCACTCTGGCTTTCATCAGAACATTGCAAAGGTTTATAGCACGTAGAGGTAAATGTGCGAATCTCTATTCAGATAATGCGAAAAACTTCGTTGGCGCGAACAACGAGCTGCGAGAAGTTGGTGAAGTTCTGCGAAATCCAGAACATCATGCGAAGATATCGGATTTTTTGGTAGAAAATTCGATCAACTGGAATTTAATCCCTCCACATTCGCCTCACATGGGAGGACTATGGAAAGCCGCTATTAAGTCCGCTAAAACTCATCTGCGAAAAATCATTCGAACGACGCCTCTTAGTAATGAGGAATTATATACGCTGCTGGTACGAATAGAAGCCTGCCTCAATTCGCGACCTCTCTGTCCATTGACAGATGATGGTATAGATTTAGCTGCATTAACACCAGCTCATTTTTTGATCGGCGTGCCTTTGACTTCATTTCCAGAAGTAGATGTATCCAATGAACCAGTCAATCGTTTAACCAGACACCAATTGACACATAATTTATACTGTTCATCATCAATATCTATATCATCGTCAATTATATGTAGATGATCTTGCAAGTCTTCGTCTTGCAATGCCGGCGGGATGTTTAATATTTATTATAATTTCAGTTATAATTTTCAGTTACGATTATTTTCTTGTATTAATAGCGAATCATTTGCTGTGATGTAAATTTAGTTTGAAAACCGCACTTAAAAGTTCAGCGCCTTCTACCGGATCTAGCGTGAAGCAGAGAAGAAGGAAACGCGACCACCGCGGCCATGATACAACTACGTTTTTGTTTTCATTGTTAGACGGTTGAGTTTTGTAATGGACACCGATCACGTGTCGATCTGCGTTTCGTAGTTACTACGTTTAGTATACTGAGTTATCAAATAAAGATATTTTGTTAGAGAATATCCGTGTATCATTGCATAAAACAAACAATTAACAATGTAGGAAGCGTATATATTCCGTTTCTAAATTTTTATTTTGTTCGCGCGCTTCCGGCTATGGCGATATATGCTAGAATATCAGCGCGCCTGCGCAAGGAGAAAAAGGTAAAGGAAGGTTAGAGCGGAAGAAGGAGGCAGTCGAAGAATGGATAGTAACAGCTAAGAAGCGTGAACGATTAGTGTATCTCTCCTGAATTGTTACCCAATAAATATTGGCTCACCAAACATTCCATCATTGGAATCATCTTATTTCCTACATATATATGTATGTAACTTAATTGTGTATGGTACTAAATTACTATAAAATATACATACTTGATAATTTAATGTAAACTGTAACGCAATGTCAGTTTATTATTTTGAATTATTTGTAAGATTGTAGATTTTTTAAAAAATAAGATGAGATCATTTTTACGTCAATCAAATGATCCTAATTTTACACACACATCAAATAATAGAGAATACGGAAATAACCGATATGTTTTACTGAATACTGTAATCTGACCGAATACTCCGACAATTTATGTAATGTTATTTGTGTTTTAAATATCCTTTATATTGTAACTGGCTCGTAACCCTTCTTTTATTTATTGATTTAGTCAATTTTACTTTAAGTGCTTCAAAAAGTTTGTCATTAATGCAAGGCACAACGTCCCACGTTTGTGTAAATAATTGTAGAGAACGTACTGAAGGCAATGCAATTGTTTTCTTCAATTCTCTATAATTTCTTGGACTTAAAAAATACAATGACAAAGCGAATTTTTTTAAATCACGATCGTATCTTCTGCCACGTTTGTTTTTGCATTGTGCATTAATTTATGCTGCTAATATTTTATTAAAACTCTATGGTAATAACTTACGGCCTAATTTTTGTAAAGTTTTTTGTTCATTAGTTTCTTTTTTGGCTTGTATGTTCTTCTTTTCTTTCAAACGGAGTCGTCGGATTGTTTCACAGAGCGTTTTATTTTGTGCCTTCAATTTTACGATCTTCAAATGCAGCTTCTTTTTCCTTGGGCTATCCTCCGACGATTTCATGTCCTGTTTTGTATCATTGGATGTACTTCTGTAACAAGTTTAAATTTATATAAGATATTGAGAAAAAAGGTTTATTATTCTAACAGAAACAAATAGTAAAAGATTACTAAATAAAATAATTAAATGTTAATATGGCTCAATTAGAATAAATCAATAAATAAAACAAGGGTAAACGAGCCAACTACAATATAAGATCTTTAATAAACGTATATATATACAATAATCAAACGTTTCGACACCGATCGGGTCATTTTCAATGTACAATAACAAAACATCTTACATACATAATCAGAAATTCAGTTAAAATATGATGTCCAGTAAGAATTTGGTTATATTCATAAAAAGCAGTCCATATTTAAAACTATTGAAGAGATCAAAACTCATTCTACCATCTGGATAAATAATAAATTAACGTTGCGTTATAAATTAGATAAACGATGTACATGTTTAGTAAAATAGATTAGAGAGAATGTAAATTAAATAAAACATATATACCTCATATTGTCTCAATGATGTAATGTAGACAACGATAGGAACACTCAGTTAACAAAAATATATTTTAAAAAAAGTTATGTATAATAAAAATTATTAAGCCATGATGCGCATGAATATAGCGTTTAGACTCAATCGACGTCAAGCGACATTATGACAAAAAGAAAACAAGGAAATAGGAAAGATAATAAAGAAGGAGACAAGGACATTGTTAGGAGGGGGAAAGAGATTGGATAATATTTAGGTATGATTCTGGCAAGGATTCTGTGTCATTTTGTTTATTTAGCCCATGCGTTTGTCGTTTTATGTGAACCATCTCCGATATCAATCTCTTATTAAACGAAGCTTCTCTGTCTAATATTTCCACATTATCCCAGTCGAAATTATGATTCTGGTCAATGCGATGACAAGTGATGACTGTTGGGGATTTTGACTTCTTATTGATATCGGAGACATGTTCGTGCAATCTTGTCTTTAATTGTCTTTTGGTCTGACCCACGTAACTGGCTTCACAATCATCACAAGAGATCTTATAAACTACATTTTGATTAAATAAGGGATCTAGCTGATCTTTACCCTTTTTTATGAATTTATTTAATGAGTTTGGTATCGAGAAGGCCATTTTACAATGACACATATTGGCTAATGGAGCAAACTTTTCCGACACCGAATTCACATAAGGAATCGTAAAAAATTTTTCTCTTATCTTTTTGTCAATCATTCCATTTTTATTGATGTGAAACTTTATTCTTTGCTATATTCATGCGCATCATGGCTTAATAATTTTTATTATACATAACTTTTTTTAAAATATATTTTTGTTAACTGAGTGTTCCTATCGTTGTCTACATTACATCATTGAGACAATATGAGGTATATATGTTTTATTTAATTTACATTCTCTCTAATCTATTTTACTAAACATGTACATCGTTTATCTAATTTATAACGCAACGTTAATTTATTATTTATCCAGATGGTAGAATGAGTTTTGATCTCTTCAATAGTTTTAAATATCGACTGCTTTTTATGAATATAACCAAATTCTTACTGGACATTATATTTTAACTGAATTTCTGATTATGTATGTAAGATGTTTTGTTATTGTACATTGAAAATGACCCGATCGGTGTCGAAACGTTTGATTATTGTATATATATACGTTTATTAAAGATCTTATATTGTAGTTGGCTCGATTGCCCTTGTTTTATTTATTGATTACTAAATAAAATACAAAATTATAATATGAAGAAATAAAATGTATTATGTTAATGTATGTTAGCGTGCAATATGTTGCATATTCTAGTACACAAACTTTATTTTATTTAAAAACATTAATACCCTTGAACTCTTTAAGGCCCAGACATAGATTCTGTTTGAGTAAAATTTTTTTCTTTAAAATATAATCTTTAAAAATGTTCCTTATAAAGAATTTTGTGAATCAAATAAAATTGTTTTTTTGAAGGTACATTCATATTTATATATACACTCCAGCTACAGAATTCCAATTAAATACTTAAATTAATAATAAACATGAAAAATCAATCTTGTACTTTAAGAAGATAAAAAAATAAGAAATTATAATACTAATCGTTTAGATATTTTCATGAATAATATGTTACACAAAAGTGTCAGTGAATTTGCTGTGCAAACAATCACTATAGTGGCTTGTTTAGTGAGAATACTATTATTTTTTAAGTTGAAACGACAATTCTAATTGCAACTAGTAAGTGTGAATTAAGAGTATTATACCGACAGGTATAATATTCTTAATTCACACTTACTATGAATTCACTACTGTGTCTGTGATGATCCGGTGGGATTAATGATAACGTTCGGATATTAACGTAAATAAAATATTTATTGATGATAATAATTGATGATATAAATGTGTACGCAGGAAGCAATAATACGAAAGCAAAAAGGGACGATCTTACAAGAATAGAATACATATATTAGAGAGAGGAAAACCAACGCACAAAACATACTACTAGGGCGCCACCTAACATAACTAAAATAACTAGCGCCATATATCACATATCCTCCTCAATCAAATAAAAAAATACAAAAAAAAATAATTAATGCCTTTATTCTATTCTATAGATTAAGTTTCTCGACCGGTTTAATCCTTCTTTTAGACTTAACATTAGTAACGCTAATCTCAGCGTTTTCTTCTTCTTGAACAACATCTCGCTTATTTTCATTTCGAAATTCTTTCGCAATTTCTTCTTTCCTTTGCTTCAAATAAGCTTCTTCCTCACTATAAAACTTTCTCATTTTAACAATTTGTTCTGTGTCTTTTCCATGCTAACCCTTCCTCATCCAACGTTTTACATAAATAAGTTCTAACGCCTAACTTATCCTTAATAATTGCTTTCGCCATGTTGGCTTCGTTAGACACTTATAATCTTTCACATATATCAAGTCTCCTATTTCAAACTCGATTTCTCTATTTCCTCTAAAATATTGCATGTGTTTTTCTCTAGCCTTTTCTCTTTCCGATCTGGTCAACAAACTCAATCTAGTTCTCATTTCGCGACCCAATATTAACTTAGCTGGACTCTCCTATACTAGTATGTGGTGCATTTCTATATGATGCTAAATATCTATTAATTAATGTAGTTGTACTCACTGACGCATTTCGCTTATCTGCTAACGCTTTTAATAGCCCACGCTTAAAATTCCCTACCGCATTTTCTGCCAAACCGTTAGTGGTAGGATGATAAGGAGCTGATGTTCTATGGTTAATTCCATTGTTCCTACAAAACTTAGCGAATTCCTCCGACACAAATTGTCTGCCATTATCTGAAAATATCATTCGCGGAAGACCAAAATGAGCGAAACACTTTCTTAGCCTTTCAATAGTCCCTTCTGCATTCGTGTTAGACATTTAAAATACTTCCGGCCACTTTGAAAACGCATCAATTACAACTAAATAAGTTTTATCTTTAAAGGGTCCCGCGAAGTCAATATGGATTCTATCGAATGGAAATTCCGCTTCTGGGAACTTGATTAACGGTGACTTACTAGGATTACTGGCCACGGTTCTATACTTTGCAATCCTTAACATAACTCTCTATTTCTTTATCAATTTTAGGCCACCAAAAGTATTGCCTTGCTACTGCTTTCATTTTTGCAATTCCTAAATGAGCTCCGTGTATCTCTTCTAATAGAGCTTTTCTAAATTTACCACGGTACCAATGGTACACGACACAATAACTCTATATCCCCACATAAGGAGTTCACTTTCAATGCTAATTTCATCCGCCTTATTCGCAAACTCTTTTACATCCTCGCTAGTTTCTTTCGGCCATCCATTCCTCGCATATAAATATACTTTACTTAATGTTTTGTCTTTTCTTAATTCTTTTCTTTTTTTTGAAAATAATCTTCAACTTCCACCTCTTTAACTTTATCTGTTCTAGGCAGTCTAGATAGGCCATCCACTCCATCATTATTGGTGCCTTTAATGTGCTCAAATTTGTATCTAAAACCATTTAAAAACAAAGCCCATCTCTGTAGTCTGCCCGCAGCCATTTGCGGAATACCTTTGTGCTCTCCAAACAAAGCAATTAACGGTTTATGATCTGAACACAAAATGAATTCATTACCCATTAAGTACTGATAAAATTTATTCGCGGCCCAATAAATAGCTAACGCTTCCTTATGTATTACCGAGTAATTCTTTTTTGCTTCATGCAATATTCTGGACGCGAAAGCAACCGGTTTTTCTGTACCGTTTGGCAAAATGTGCAACAAGACCGCTCCTATGCCTACCTCTGACGCATCACAGACTAGTTTAAGCTTCCATTCTTTATTGAAATGTACTAGATTCCTGTCTGAAACTAATTCGTTTTTAATTTTTTTAAACACTTCACACTGCCTCGTCTATTTAAATACCTTATTGCCTTGGAGCTCATACAAAGGTGAAAGTATTTGCGATAAATTTGGTATAAACTTACCATAATAATTAATCATGCCAATAAAGGCCTTAACTTCCGCTTTATTTTTTGGCTTAGGCGCTTCTACTATAGCTGCTATTTTTTTAGGATCTTTATGTAATCCTTCCTTATTAATAACATGCCCTAAATATCTAATTTCAGGTTGAAAAAATACTGATTTTTAAAAATTAATTTTGAATCCTGCCTCTGAAAGACGTTTATCAGGTATGTAAATATGAAACCGGAATTTACCAATAGATGGCCATAGCTGTCAATGTAGTTGCCGTCAGACCGCGTCATTGACGTCATTTCCTTGTTCTGACATCTGACAAAAATTTTCAACTCACAACAATACAAGTTTCATACAACAGTATAGTTTGTAATAGCGTTGAACATGTCGAATTTTGTGCCTGGAAACTATGATTTGCGGACAGCATTGATTTTCTGTTACCATTTGAAGAAAACTGCTGCAGAATCGCATCGAATGCTTGTCGAAGCTTACGGTGAGCATGCTCTTGGTCAATCACAGTGCTTTGAGTGGTTTAAAAAATTCAAAAGTGGCGATTTTGACGTGAGAAACGAAAAACGTGGAAAACCACCGAAAAAGTTTGAAGACAGCGAATTGCAAGCATTGTTGGATGAGAATGACGCTCAAACTCAACAACTCGCGGATCAATTGAATGTGACACGAGAAGCCGTCTCCATACGTTTGAAATCCATGGGAAAGATCCAGAAGATGGGAAAATGAATTCCACGTGAACTGAATGAAAGACAGCAGAAAAACCGAAAAACCATTTGCGAAATGCTGCTCGCCAGGTACAAAAGAAAGTCATTTCTCCATCGAATTGTGACTGGCGATGAAAAGTGGATATATTTTGAGAATCCTAAGCGTAAAAGATCATGGGTAATTCCAGGCGAACCATCGACTTCGACTGCAAGACCAAATCGCTATGGACGGAAGACAATGCTCTGTGTTTGGTGGGATCAGAAAGGTGTGATCTATTATGAGCTGCTAAAACCTGGCGAAACCGTTAATACTGAACGCTACCGACAACAAATGATCAATTTGAATCAAGCTTTGCGTGAAAAACGACCGGAATATCAAAAAAGGCAACACAAAGTGATTTTGCTTCATGATAATACACCATCACACACAGCAAAACTGGTCAAGAAAACGATTGAGGCGTTTGGTAGGGAAATATTGTACTTTCGCATGCGGCTTACTCACCAGACTTGGCTCCGTCCGATTACTACTTATTTGCATCGATGGGACACGCACTTGCTCAGCAGCGCTTCACTTCTTACGAAGATGTACGAAAATGGCTAGATGACTGGTTTGGCTCATAAGAGTAACAATTTTTTTGGCGTGGCATCCACAAATTGTCAGACAGGTGGGAAAAATGTATAGTTAGCGATGGGCAATACTTCAAATAAAATATTTTTTATCATTTTCATGCAATAAACGCGTATTTTCTATAAAAAAATTCCGGTTTCATATTTACATACCTGATAAATACTTCTCTTAAATTTTGCAAATGCTCTTCTTTATTCGCGCCTATAATTACAATATCATTTATGAAATTAATTACGTTTTTTATACCTTGCAAGATCTTTTCCATAGTTCTCTGAAAAATTGAACAAGCTGGTTTGTTTTCAAAAGGTAACCTTTTAAGTAAATAAATTCCCTTATGAGTACTCCAAGCCAATAGTTTACTGGTTTCTTCCGAAACTTCCAACTGATTATACGTTGCCGTGAGATCTAATTTCGTGAAAAATTCTCCGTTGCTTAATGCCGCAAATAACTCCTCAATTCTTGTTAATGGATGCTTAACGTCTTCAAGATATTTATTGACTGTTACCTTATAATCCGCACAAATTCTTAAACTATCGTCTTTTTTAATGATTGGCACTAATGGCGTATCCCATACCAAGTTATCAACTCTCTCGATTATTCCTTTTTTTTCTAATTCTTTCAGCTGTTCACCTACTTTCTCCTTGAATGCTAACGGTATTGGCCTTGGCTTGACAAAAATCAGATTTGTCTCTCGTGCTAACTTAAGGTCTATGTTTTCAAACTTATATTTACCTAGCTCGTCCTTGAATAAATCCTTATACTCTTGCAATGATCCCTCCAGACTAATGTTCTCATTTAACGAATACAAGGATGCTATCTCAATTTTCAAAAGTTTCATTAAATCTCTGCCCATTAAAATCCTACTTCTTTTCTTAATTACAATTAAATAGGCATTAATGGTCGTTTCCTTATGTGGATGGGTGCACGCTTAATGAATGTGATTCCACAATTAAAAATAGATTGCTCTTTATTAAGATTTGTACACTATACAGTAGTACCTCTTGGTATTAAATGGATTTCTTTATGGCGCCTTGCGGCGCGTGTGAATGTGTGTGTGTGTATGTGTCAGTGTAAAGTATTTTCCTTGTCGGAGTCTCCCGTGTCGGAGTCGGTCCCGAAGAGTTGCTGGGATAACCGCGGGTTAATCCGCTTCCTCTTCCTCTTCCTTCGTCCCGGCGTCCTCGGTTTCACGGGCGTGAGCGGCAGCGGGCTGAGCGGTGGTCCGATCTTGAACTCCTCGAGTTCCTCCGGTGGCGGTAACGGTGCGGATGGCAGCGGAGGCCACACATTCGTCTGCGTCCCGATGGTGGTGGATGGCCGCCGTCGAGGGTCCCTGATGAGAGTACTCTCTCGTGGAAACCTCAGTGGTACGAGCTTCCACGGGAAGAAGCTAATTCCCGGGTCGAGAGTGGCCTCTCCGGAGGAAGTTCACCGGTGGTGTGAGGGGGACCGGAGCAGTCCCGTCGGCGTTTCCGTGGCAGGGTGGTAGTTGCCTACGGCCAGGACCGTTGTACAGAGGCCCAAAAGGGGCTCGCTCTGAATTCGAAGGCCCGAGGATGAGCTCACTTCGAGGATACGCAGAGGCCCGTATAAGAGCTCGCTCCGCAATGCAAAGGCCCGTGGTAGAGCTCACTTTGCGGCAAAGGCCCGTGGGAGAGCTCGCTTTGCGTGAAGGCCCGAGGGGCTCACTTCACAGGATAAAAATGATGACCGTCGCTATCGGCCTCACTGTTCTCCGTGCGCACGGTACAAAGCAGGAGTAGCGAAAATGCTGCAGTTACAACACAGTGATGTACGAATCTATGTACAATATATTTACACGTTTATATATATATACAGGGGGCCCTGAAAAGGGCCGTTTTTCGCGAGTTACGGCGCTAGTCGCTCTCGGTAGCTGAGTTACGGCAGTGTGGTCGTCCACCGCAAAGACTCCTGCTCGTTGTTGTTCCGGTCCGCGAGGATACAGTCAGGCGGGACCAAGGGCCGCAGGTATTTTCTCCACTCTGGCGGTATGCCCGGTGGCGTATGCGACAAGTATGTTCCCTGCGGCGGTCTTGTCGGTGTCCACTCTCCTTCAGACGTCTGCGTTGCTGCCGATGCTGTGGGCGGCGTGGTAGAATGATGCCTCGGCCGGGAGGAGTGTCCGGCAAGGATGACAACAACTCTGGCGCAAAAAGGTAGCTCGGTGATGTAGATCGATGTCGGCGGCTGTCCCTCTCGTTGAACGTCACTCTTGGCGGCAACATCAGTCGAAGGCGCCTCGGGGATATATCCAGCCTGTGCAGCTGCCAGTTCCCCGTCGCTGCCCGTGGTAGTCCCGTGAAGCGGTGGCCAGCCTGGATAGCCCCTCTGCGGGCCTCGGTACTCGCTGCAGGTTGTCTGCTGGGATACACTCTCTCTTGTGCTGAGAATAGCCGGAGCGTCTTTTCCTGGTTACAACACAGTAGTCTCTCGGAAGCGCCGTGAGCGTCGGGCCGTTGTCGCGACGGGCTTTTTATCCCTCGTTGGGGTGAGTTTCTCGCGTGAGTACACGCTTTGCGCTTTCGTCCCCTGGGGGTTGCGTTGCGCTACTCGCGGTATGCTCGACGCAAGCACTCGCGAGAAAACGGGGCCCGCGTAGTGCTTGTGCGAAAACTTGCTGCGCCTGGTTTTTGTTTTGCAGCGCCCGTATGTGCGGGCGGCCTACTTGCTGGCGCCATATGCACTGTCCAAATTTTTCTTTGAAAATTTTCTCCGGTATTATTGATTTACCTGCACCTGTATCTAATTCCATATTAATAGATTGATCTTCTATATCAACATTAATCATTAAAGGCTCCTCGCTGTTAACTACATTGCATAAATTATACATGTCTACAATCTTCGTATCGCCGTTTTTCGCTTCCGATTCTAAATAATTTGTACTAGATATTGCATTTTTACCGCTTTTACAAATTTTAGCCAAATGGCCTACTTTACTATAAATCTTACACTTGTATGCCTTGTACTTGCACTTTGCGAAAACATGCTTGGTGCCCCCGCAATGCACACACTTCGGTTCCTCTAGGGATTCTTGATGCTGCTCCGCTGCTTTCTTCTTTTCCTGTCCCTCTCCTTTCCGATAAGCCACCTTAGCTTTTCCTTGTCTTATGCTGTGGATATCCACCGTATCCGCCTTGGATGATGTTGCCAGAGCTGCTTCTTTCTTCCTAGCCACTTCCAAAACAGATTGAAGCGTTGCCGTATGATCCTCTTTGCAGACTGTCCAGAATTGACCCTCTTCTTAATTTGGCCACGAACCTGTCTTTGATGTAGTCGTCCAGTTGTACACCAAATTTGCAATTGCTTGCCTTGCTCTTAATTCGGGCAAACCACTCGTTCACAGATTCTTTTTCAACTTGCTTCAAATCGTAAAATTCGATTCTTTCCTTAAAGATTGATACTCTAGGCAAATTGTTTCTTCAATATCTCACATAATTCTTCATAAGACCTGGATTCTGGTAATACGGGATCACAGAGGTCTTTTAAGATTTTGTATGCGTCCTGTCCTATCAGGGTTATTAATACTGCTACTTTACGTTTCTGCGACACTTGATTAGCAACAAAGTACTGCCCGAGACCTGGTAAAAATTCCAATCTTCACCGATGCGAAATTCTGCTAAATGCCCCGATTGTAGAATAAAATGTGATGCTTGGCATTATTTGCTCTCTGCATTTCTTTACTTGCATCGACTGACTGTCGCACCAGATGAATTTCGCCTTTTTGCTGCTGCAACTGCTTTTGCAATTCGATTAACTGCAATTGTTCTGCTGCAACTGACAATGAGTTTTAAATTGCTCTTGTTCTTTTCTCCTACGATCGAGTACTTGCTGCTGCTCAATCATCTGTTCTTGCACCTTCTGCAATTGCTGCTTTTCCTTATCAAAATCGTTCGGTATTTCTAACCTTTTAACTTATGGCTGCCTTGGTCGTTATGAATTGCACAGGCTTGTAACTTTAATCCTCGTCGCTAATATAATATGTGATTGTTTAGACTAAACTCAGTAAATGTTCAGTACACTAATTATTTTATATCGGCATATTATATTCAGAGATTCATATAAATAATATTATTAAACATGTGTGCTCGTTATCGATTTACTTTCAGCGTTTATTTCTGTCAACAATTATTCTGTTCAAAACGCGCTTGTTATCGATACCGACACGGTCAGAATTCATGATAGTTTTTCTACCGATCAGCTATTTACTTCGTGTCACACGATGTATATATTCGTAACTTTTCTGTCTTTCCCGCGAAGCGAAGGTTACCTCTCGGTACCTCTATACGTATATCGCTTAATTCTAGACTATTGTCAGTTGACTTCGAATAAAGCTCAGCAGCACATCTCATTGTACATCGCTCTAATTCTCTACTCTTTTCGACACCTCTTGACTCCTCGTATATGTTCAGTATATTTCTGACATCACCAGCGGACCTGGTTTCCGGTACCACTTTCCCTTCGCAATACTCACAACAGTGATGATCCGGTGGGATTAATGATAACGTTCGGAAATTAACGTAAATAAAATATTTATTTGATGATAATAATTGATATAAACGTGTACGCAGGAAGCAATAATACGAAAGTAAAAAGGGACGATCTTAGAATAGAATATATATTATATATTAGAGAGAGGAAAACCAACGCACAAAACATACTACTAGGGCGCCACCTAACATAACTAAATTACTAAAATAAGCTTACTAGCGCCATATCACAGTGTCAATAGAAATAGTATTTAGGAAAGCTCAAAGTGAATGTACCTAATTATGTACTGGGCCTTACAGGGTTAAATGAATAAAATTTGATGAAAATTAATATTAGTCTACACAAATATGATAATAAAAATCTACATTCGATTTAATGTAATTTATAATAAATTAAGACTTACGGTTTAACTATCTCAGCATCCACGTCATCAACAATAATTGGCAGTGTTTCTGTTCAGATTCCATATTGCTGATAGTATAAAATTTTGTTACACATTAAATCTCATATGAAAAATAGAAAATATTATCTATTACCTGTTTTTTTCCCGTGTTATTTTATTTGCATATATATTTCTGCAACAAAAATATATGATATCATAACATTACAAAATAAAATCATATTAATATATATATATATACTATATACGTACATAGAATATATTAATATACGAGTATGTGTTACGTATTTAGTAGTAACCATTTAGATATTTTCGCATCTTTGAATTACAGTGTTAGGGTGCAGCGGTTGCCTGTTACTATTCCACCGCTGTCACCAATTATGTTACGTATTAAGTAGTAATCATTTAGATATTTTCGCATCTTTGAATTACAGTGTTAGGGTGCAGTGATTGTCTGTTACTATCCCACCGCTGTCACCAATTTTGTTACGTATTTAATAATAACGTATTTAATAATAACGTATTTAATAATAACCATTTAGATATTTTCGCATTTTTTAATTACTGCATTTTCGCGTTCACGGAATGTCGCCTATTTACCTTATGACCCGCGGTTTGGCGTAGAATTCTTGCGTCATATGATACGTCGCGCCGTGCGCGGAGTTGGGAGAAAGAGAGACGGTTCGGCGCGGTGCGCGAGCGGGATATAGGTTTGGAAGAGTAGCAGATTGTTTATTAGAGTGGGGGAAGTATGATCAGAGTAGGAGCGAGTCTCAAGGTCGAGCGGCAAACCATGAGACTGCTACCGCCGGCGTATCGCATACTACAGAGTCTCTCATATTATTTGATAAATTATAATGGATTTGGAATTTTAAATTAATAATTACGTATTATTCTTTTGGAATGGAATTTGGCATTGTTTCTTTTTTGGAATTTGGCATTATCGATGTGAGACGAAGTAATTATTTGATTGAAATACTTTAAGAATTATGTATCAAATTCGCCATTGGCGTTAATGCTTCCGCGAATTATTGTAGTTGTAATAAGAACCAACATGATTAGCGTTCATTTAGCAAAGAAATTAATGATGGATCCAAGCAATTCAAGCCGTTTCATCACTTCATACCTTTGTAGGAGGGGATAAGGGGGAGAATTAAGCAAAACAGAATATAACGCTGAATACGTTTTTAATACGCTTTTATTTATTATACAGGGTGTCCCATTTTAAATGATCCAGCCAAATATCTCAAAAACTAAACCC
>NW_017257437.1:8554-17581 GCF_001594055.1 Mycetomoellerius zeteki | reverse complement strand
TACATTCACTAAAGAATAAATTAAATTATAAGTAGAAACTCACTTTCCATAATCTGGTCCAAAAAATATTGTCGGTATGGCATCTGGGTGAAGTCGAGTTCTCATTTTATTTATCTTGTACCATTTCTCTTCAAAATGCAAATGGCACAACCGACAATTCTGGTATGCATATTCTGGATCTTTTGGTTCTAAGTTCAGCCTTTCATTCGTACTCATTGCAACCATCTACAAATTATGATATTTTATCAATAAAAATGTACATAAAATTGAAAATTGATTTATATAAAAAGTGATGAAAACAACATACCTCTCATGTTCCTTTGGAAATCGAAAAAAATAACGATCTTCTAAATTAAATTTTTTTGCATTCTGGTACTGCACACCACATATGTTTTTACTTTTATTAATTTTATATAATTATTTTTTCACAATTTTTTGGAATTGTACAGCATCTGA
Organism: Mycetomoellerius zeteki; assembly: GCF_001594055.1. Classification (NCBI taxonomy): domain Eukaryota; kingdom Metazoa; phylum Arthropoda; class Insecta; order Hymenoptera; family Formicidae; genus Mycetomoellerius; species Mycetomoellerius zeteki. Next base: position 17,125 of record NW_017257437.1, on the reverse strand, counting down.
AACAGAGCTAAGATCAAAATGCTCTTCCAAGAGAATTGCTAACCTATATAATTATATAAGTTAACTATTCTCTCAAAAAGAAATCTTTCTTGCTCAGTTTTCTTTGTTATTTTCGTTCACTTTTTCACTTCACTTTTTTTTACTTTATCACTTTTTACTTTATCGCAAGAATTAAACCAGTCTCTCGAGGTTTCTCACACAACACTTCACCAAATGGACGATGCACGTTGTATTTCCCTCCAAATTTCTACTCTCAACCGTTCTCAACTCTTTAAATGAAACATTGAAACGGTCATTTAAATAGAGAGAGCAATAAAGAAGGAGGAAATGAGACGGGGCAACTTACTTATTTCACGCATGCGCACTCCGTTTTGGCCAACATAAAATCAGGAGAGTTGCGCTACTATATATACTGTGCCGGTGTGGTCAATGAAATACGCTATTAGTTTGTCTGATATGCTAAATCATGCTTGGTTATCCGGGTGGATATAGGAAATAAAATGGCATAGGATGGGTTGTCAGATTAGACGACATGTCACCTTTTAGGAGATTTCAAGTGCAATCTTGACGGACAAATTTTAGTTAAATTATAAGTTTGAAATATTTAAATTTTACATGTATAACAGGCTAATAATACAGTCTAATATAAATAATTTTGGACTACTTTAACTATATGTATTGGCAATGCAGATGTCATGTAATCGGTACAGTATGGTACATTATGAAAGTCGTCTAAAATCTAATAAACCTGACATGGGATCGCATGTGAAAAGATAGATAGCCAAATCTGTGAAAACATATTGTGCAAAATGTTTGTTACAAATTTTGTAGAATATCAGTAGAAATATAACAAAATCGCGATTGCTAACAAAATGTGAGAACAAATTGACTGCAAAAATTAAGCAAAATCTGTTTTTATATAATATATTCATTTAAATAATCATTTGAATAATAAATAAGATTTAAATGATTATACAAAATAATAGATAGTTATCAGATTATATCGGCAAGCTTTGCTGGAAGAAACGCAGTTGATATCAATCTGATGCAATAGTTTAATCAAATTTGTAATAAAATGCTAGCGCGCGCGCTTGTAGCTAATGTTTTATTTACTAGATATGATAGACTGAATGACATGAGAAGATAAATGAAGAGAAAAATATTTAGCATTTCTCTAGAACCGCTACCCCATACTGCTAACATTTTATTTACTGGATATGATTAGGTGGTGTAGGAAGATAAAGAAAATGAAGAGAAAAGAAATTCTTTAATATCAAACAGTATAGAGACCGACATCGAAAGACAACATAATAATGTGTTTAGTAGATCGAGATAAGCTTCATTATGTCGTTTATTTTGACATCTGCATGGAGAAAAATAATTTGCTAGCATATTTTTTGCTACTGTAGCAAAATATATCAGTTACTATGTGGACAGCAAAGAGATTCATTAAAAGTACTGATTGCTATTTGCTATAATTTAGCTAAAATTACAAATTATTTTGCTGTAAGAATAAACGAATTCTTGTTTAATCAACTAATCTTTTTTGTTGCATTACCAATACAATTTGCTACAAAAGCGAAGCACATTTGAAGAACTAGAAAGATGATTTTGTTCTACAAGCAATTTATTTGAACTACACGAGTGAATCAAATTTGCTATTGTAGCAAGATATGAGAGATTGCTAAATTAATGACATATTTTGTATGAACGAAATAACTTTGCTATAATAGCAACTTTACTTTGTTAGCAATACAACTGTACAGAATTATTCGAGAGAAGCAAATAGGCACAAATAAAAATATAACAAAAGAAAAATTAATTTTAATTGGTTTTTCTTTTATTATATTTTTATTTGCGTTTATGTGCTTCTTTCGAATAATTGTGTAAAGACTTGTAAGAAGTCAGCCCACTTTTACAATTAACTTATTTTAAAAATTGTGCTGAATTGTGCTAGGTTTGTGTTACATTGTGCCTGAATATTAAAGTCCATATATGAAAAACATATTAGATAATACTAGTTTACAAAAAAAATTTTTTTTTCAATTCCTTTGGACCAGACTACGTGTTCATAGATTTTTGGATGCTGAAAACGATGCCGCAAGCAAAAAAATTCTAGCATGTGAGATTTCCAAGATAATTGAGGTTTAATAGGTAAAAAATGTTTTTTTAGCGATATTTGATATTTTTTTTATAAAGAAGGTTGACGTTATCTTGAAATTTCGATCAGAAGTCATGAATGTTCATCTCCTGTAAAATGCATTTTTTTAAATTTCAATACCTTACTTTTTAGCCATGTTATGAAGGATTAAAGATAGGAGATATTTCAAATATGTGAGAAGTCCTGTGCTGAAGTGATACCTCCGCGTGGTATAGGATGGGTAACGCTAAAATCACTTCACACAAAACAACATCGCGTATATACACACACATAGATAGATAGAGAGAGAGAGAGAGAGAGAGAGAGAGTTGTTTTATAAAAAGATATGTAGTTGCATATTATAAATTGCATATTTTTTTTTAAAAGCAACAATATATTTTTATTACACCAGTGAATTAATCTCATAATTCTATGCATAAAAGTGTTAGGCTGTGTTCGAAAATATCACTCGTTGGTGTGCTTCGGTGACTTTAGTGGAGAAGTAGTAGAGGTATCGTGTGCCTTTGGTGGTGAGTGTTTCCGTACGATTTCTGTGTTGCGTGTGAGTGGCATGTGTATATAGGGTGATTCAGAATAATCTTTGTCTTTGCAAAGACGTGTTCCTGACTGAATTCTGAGACGATTTTTCCTCTACAAAAATTTTATGAGTTATTAAAGGATAAAGTTATCGAATCACAGGTCGCGTACAGAAGGTAAGCAGGGGCGGCACACTCACCGTCTGACGCGAGCGACCACAAGGGGCACTCGTTCAGCCGTCTAAGGACATAGAGTTATTATATTTCACATAATAAACGCTCGCGCGCGCACACAGACACTCTCTCTCTCTCTCTCTCTTTCTCTGTCACTTACCTTGCAGAGATTCGTTTTCTTTATACGTCGTAACTTGATGGATAAATTTCCCCGAGTTAAAATGTTGCTTCTACTTTGAATAGTTTTAGGACGTACGAGTATGTAGCTTCTACAGATTTATAATTAGGACGTAGACTCTAGAGATTGATAATAGGTTCTAAACTAATGAATTAAGTTTCTACGTTGAGCCTGTTGGCAGTTATTGGAAAATTTCCTATTTTTAAATTTAAAAGAAGTTTTCTAAATAGAAACTGTAGAAGATTAAGTAATATTAAAATCCTATTTGATTATTCAAGTATCAAAATAGGTTTATAAGGTTTAATTGAAGGTGGAAGAGATTCAAAGTAGGCCTGAGGGTAATACGGGGGTACAGGACTATCTCCCACGAGGCGTCGTTACTGCTCGCGCGTTTGGTCCCGTTTTACCTAATTGCCGATCGCCTGAGGCGCTCGTATCTAAGACGCCGGGCATGCGTGGAGCGGGACGGTTTTATAGCGCCTCGGGTCATGAGCCGGATTAGAGAGGAAGAGGCAAGTAGATCAATATCTAGATTGCAAAGAAGATACGAGGAGCTTCCTCGTAGCGGGCCGGGAGCCGCCGTTTGAAAGGCTGTTGTGCACAGATTGAACGACTGTATGGCGAGAGCTCACGGCCTCACGTGTAGGATGACCCAAATGATCATTGGGCATGAGTGTTTTGAAGCTTACCTATTCAAAATTAATAAGGTTGAATCACCGGTTTGCCAGCATTATAGGGCGGCAACCGATAACGCGATGCACACCTTCCTTCACTGTCCCTCGTGGATGGAGAGAGGGAACCTATTCGTGGCTCTCGGTCTATATTTAGATCCATGGTATAAGGACAAGGGTATGCTTATGCGCATAGAAAAATCACGTGACAATTGAGGGACCAATTGGAATTGTCATCAAGCATACGTCATCATTACGCGGTAAATTCGAGCTTTATTATGCGATAACGATTGACCATGACGCCTAAAATAATATATTCATAGTATATATATCTTAATATGTCTAAGTTATTATCATATCTTATAATACACATGCAAAATTACTATTTTTCCGTTGTTATAGGCGTCATATTGCGTAAAAGTTATAATCTTATCATGAATTATTGTCTTTTGTACATTGTTGCGAAGTATTTTATTATTATATCGAATGTATATGTTTCTTTCAGGTAAAAATTATAAAGAATAAAATTGTTTAATAAAAATAGGGCTGCACCCGATTGACCACAAGCCATTCACAGCTGTCGGCTGCTATCGGCGGCAAGTTTTTCTGCTGGATCCGGTTGCTGTGAATAGCCTGTGGTCAATCGTTATGTGGTCAATCGGGTACCACTTTTTATTTAATGAATCAATTATATTTAAAGTTAAAATGTTAATAACTTAATTAGTAAATTTTTAATTACATTTTTAATAAAATTAAATTTTGTTTTAAGAAATGATAATAAAATTATTAAAATATAATTTTTATTAATTGAATTAGTATTAAATATTAATTTCATAAAATGATTATTTATTAATTGAATTAGTATTAAATGTAAATGTGAAAAATTTATTAAGTTATTATTAAGAAAAGTTTTATTAATTGAATTACTTTTACATTGTAATTTGATAAATTGATAACGTTATTGAATAAAAATTTATAAGGAGAATTAAGAAGAATTGGAAGTAAATAATGTAATTATATAAAAAAAATTGAAATACAAAAGTAAAGAAACGTGTATTCGAGGAAAAGAAAACGACGAAGATGTGTACTATTATACTTTATTATTTGTAAATTTTTTTATTTGTTTCTTCTTATTTTTCTTTCTATTTAATTGACATATCTGTCGATTGATTTCGCGAACACGGATGTATGTTCGTGTTCGAACGAGACACAAAATTACTTCGCGTGGCAGCTCAATTGATCGTATTTCATTACATACAATATCGACTAGTTCATTAAATATAAACGGAGTTTTGCGTAGATTTGATCCGTGATATTTTTCAAATTGTTTATTCATTGCGCGCGCAACTGCTAACATATTTTCCGACGGATACATACACTTTCCGCGAGAAATAAATTGTATCCAATCTACATTACTTGTAGCAGGCATTTCGCGAGTTTCGATTCCTAAAGTAGGATATTTGACCTTAAATCTGTATGCTACATACCTAGCCACGTATTTTAACTTTATCCTTTTATAACTCAAAAGTAAGCGTTGAATAAAATTTTCGTAGAGGAAAAATCGTCTCAAAATTCAGTCAGGAACACTTGCAAGGATACGGGATTATTTTGAATCTCCCTGTATATAGATAGAGAGTGATGAATCTTCAGCAAATTGCAGGTTGAAGAACTTCAGCATCTCTTCACATACAGGCACGTCGAAAATTTTGTTATCTACACAACAAAATAATAATTACATTCCTATGATGATAAACAATAACCACGTAATTCGTGGTGAAAAAATTCTGTTTCAGCCCTGATGGAAATAAATCATCAAAAATCGCTAAAATCTCTATCAATTGACCTATTTCAGTATGAATTCTACTGAAATAGATCAATTGATAGATTTCAGCGATTTTCAGCAATTTTAGCGATTTATTTCCATCAGGGAGATGAATATAAAAGTCTCATTCTCAGCGTGTATTAAAGCAAAAATGCAAATATGCGAAAAAAATTAGAATTTTACAATTTCCGATCATATGCCAACTCACCTTGTACATCTTGCACAATTACATTTCCATTGGAATGAAACATAGGTAGATCTCCATTCATTACGGCTTTATGCCTTCCTTCTATTAATATAATATTCTCGTACATTATTTTTTGCATTAATCGGAAAAGGTTATGGTAAGTTGGGCACAAGCTGAAATAAATAATAACACACCGGCTTACACTCCCCTTGCTTTTCACACGGGTGATTTAGTGGCACTCTCGACATTTCCGAACGATCTCACACTAGTACACACGAGTATTTCCGAACGGCTCTAGTGTGTATTAGTGGCACATCAGTGAGTGTTTCCGAACGCAGCCATAAGGTACAGTTATCAAAATGTGACTTTCATAAATTAATTCGCATACACATATGACGCTGCTGGAGTCCTCATATTTGAACCCTATAAGCGCATAATATTATATATTATAATATAAAGTAATATTTTAGGCATATTCTTAGAATATTAAATGTAAAATTTTAAAAATATTTTCCTAAAATTATATAATATTACATGATATTCTCGAAATATTAATGGAAGGTTATATGTCTACTCCTGATAATATTATATGATTATTAAAAGTAACATTCATTTAATGTTATTGTAATATCGTATAAACATTACAAAGTATTATAACAGCATTTACTTTAATTTGTAAAACTGTTACATCTGTTCAGTATAAGTACAGGGTGTCTCAATAACTATTACTACCTGAAATATCTTCTTATCTATAAGAGAACAATTTGTAGGCTTTCAGTGGTATTGCGTCGTAAGGAATGGACAATCGTTTACATAGAACACAAGGTTTTATTATATGAGATACAAAAAAAAACAACTTGATTTGAACCGTCAGTACAAAAGAAAAATAAGACAGTATCTTCTTTGATTAAAACTGACAAACAGAACAGAACGTCCGAAAAGAATGTGAAACTCCATTTCCCTTTTTGGAAGTCTAAAACAGCGCCGCGTAGGGATAACTTAATATTGACTTTATCGACTGTGGAAATTATTCCTAACACCCTCTCTTAATTTCTTTCTATATATCAGTCTAAAACATTTTAAATTTCACAAACGTATCACTTTACAACAAACTTAAAGTATATTCTCTCTATTATAACTCTTCTCCCATTTACTCTCGCTATTCTATTTACTTTTATCTTTAATAAATATAATTTAATATTTAATATATATAATATAATATTTAATATATTATAACTGACTTGACAAACACAAAATAAAAGAGTGTAACTGTTCAATTGACTAGAACAATCTTATGCGTATTAAATTTGATCTTTTCAGGTTTAGTGAATAGATCCGCGAGCTGCCTATCACTTTAACAATAGTCTACGTTAATAGTTGGTTTTTTTAATTCCTCATGAACAAAATGATATTTTACATCAATATGCTTCGATCGTCGGTTAATAACTCCGTTTTTTATAAGCTTAATGTCACTTTGATTATCTATTTTTAGTTTTACGTTAACTGTTTCACTTAATAGTTCCTCAATTAAAGTCTTTAGATATAATATTTCCTTGATATAATCCGCCGCCGCAACGTACTCTGCCTCTGTACTGAATGTCGCTACCACGGGTTGTCGCCTTGAACGCCATGCGATTGGACACCTCTACAGTAGAGTATCACATATCCGCTCGTACTTTTCCTTGTATCCGGATCTCCGGCGTAGTCAGAATCACTGTATGCTATCATTTCTCTTTCATCATGCTCGTAGTGTAGTGTATTCCTTGATCCCACGTATTGTTGAGATATCGAAACATTCGCTTAACTTCTGTCATTCTTCGTTTTGTATAGTTATTCATATATCTGTTTCCGTGTCCAACTGCTTGTGCTAAGTCCGGACGAGTTTTAGTTGTCAGATATAAGAGACCTCCAATTGCCTCTCTATATTGATAGACTGTTGTTCCAGATTCGTCTAATTCGTTGCATTTTACTAATGGTGTGTCAACTGATTTCGATTCGTTCATTTCAAATCTGCTCAGCATCTTTTTCGAGAAGTTCTTCTGCGTTAGTTTTAAGTTTCCCTCGGATCGATCAATCTCCATGCCTAAAAAACTCTTCGGGTTCTTATTAATTGTTGTCTCAAATTCTTTTTTCAATTTTTCAATGGATTGATTAAGATTTTGTTCGTTTTTGCTCAAAACTCCATCATCCACGTAGAACCTTAAGATAAATGTTCTCTCCTTGTTTGTGTAAATGCACTGTTCTTCAGGAAGGTTTTGAAGCACTGATTTTAGTGCTTTAAAACCTTCCTCTATAAGAAATTTCGAGAATCTCTGATTCCACTTTAACGGAGCTTGCTTTAATCCTTATAAGGCCCTTTGTAATTTGCAGATTTTATTACCGTAATTGTAACCTTCCGGGGGATACATGTACACGTCCTCATCCAATTTCCCATATAAAAACGTCATTTTTATATCGAACGTTATTAACAAGTAATTTTTCTTTACGGCTAGTGCAAACAGAATTCTCAGGGACGCATTGTTTATCACAGGACCGAATGTTTCTTCATAATCTATGCCATAGATTTGTTCAAATCCTCTGACGACTAATCTAGCTTTCTTTCTTCCGTCTTTTTTCGTCTTGAATATCCATTTATTACTCAGAATCTTTTGTCCTTCTGCCTCCGAGCTGTCAACTAGTTTCCACGTATTATTTTTCTTCAGAGACTCCTTTTCCATTCTGATAGCCTCTTTCCATTTTTCCTTTTCTGAACTTGTAACAGTTTGTTGAAAAGTTAAGAACACATAGTCATTATATTTTTTCGGAAATTTCTTGACACGAGTTGATTTACGCAATTCTTGCTCTTGTTCGTTACAATCTTCGA
>NW_017257437.1:6620-8507 GCF_001594055.1 Mycetomoellerius zeteki | reverse complement strand
TCTTCCGATGCTGATTCACCATCTGTTTCTTTTGAGACTCTTCAGTCTCTTCTTCTTCTGTCTGTTCTTCCTTACTTCTTCGTTATCTTCCATTTTACCTAATACACCTATTTTATTTTTCTCTATTTTAGCTTCAATCTTTTCTTCGAACTTAACGTCTCTTGAAAGAATTATCTTCCTGTTTTCAGCATCCCATAATCTATATCCTTCCGGACTGTATCCTACAAAGATAAGTTTCCTGCTGCGGTCATCGAGTTTCTTTAGTGGTTCTAGGATTTTAGCATATGCTGCACATCCAAATATTTTCAGGGTATTCAGATTAGGCTCCTTTCCGCTCCACATTTCAAAAGGAGTTACATCCAGTAGTTTTGTTGGGCTTCTGTTCAATAGGTATGTAGCCGTATATGCTGCCTCTCCCCATATTTCTTTCTTCATGTCTGACTCTTCCAGCAATACTCTGATTTTCTCCAACAAGGTACGGTTCAGACGTTTTGCCTTCCCAATTAATTGCGGGGAATAAAGTATAGTGAGATCCATTTCTGTACCATTTCCCTTGCACCAGTTGCGAAGATTTTCATTCACATATTCGCGACCATTGTCACATCTTAATTTAGCCAATTTTAGATTCCAATGAGCTTCAGCAAATTTTATATATTCTTTGATTATATCTGCAACTTCGTACTTGTTCTTCAATAAATAGATGACCATAAAATGCGTATAATCATCTAACATAGTCAATATATACCTTTTGTTATCCCAAGTTGGAATTTCCGCAGATATCGGAATGCACTAATTGCAATGGCCATTCTGTCTGTATATCGTTTCCTTTAAATAGTCTCTGTCTCAACTCTTGTCTGTTTGGCTTTCATACAGGTTTCGCATGCTTCTTCTATCTTCTCCAGGTCTTCCCTGCTGAAATCCAGGCCCTTCGATATTCCTTTCAAAATCTTCATTCCATTGACGCTCAGATGTCCTAGTCTCTTATGCCACTTCTCCGTTAAATCTAATTTCTGTACCGCATATGATCTTCCCGTCGTTTCTGGACAAAATTTTATCTCGTACAATCCGTTTTCTTTCTTCTCTTACCGCAGAATATTTCTTCTTTATTTTTCTCAACTACGACCTTGTCTTTTGTGAAAATCACCTTTCCTCCGTACTCAATTATAGCTGGTACCGATATTAAGTTTGCGCTCAAATCTGGAATGTACATTACATTTTTCAGAGAACAGTTATTTGATTCTATCGTTCCTGTACCATTGATTCATTTGCCTTGGCTACACCAACACTGGATTGTGTGTGCTTCACGTGTGTGAAGTTGGCACCTCATCTTTTGGCACCGCAAGTTTTGATAAGAGTTCCATTGGCACCCGCAATAGTTCTATAGTTCCTGATAAGTTATATAAATAGTTCCGTTGATTTAGCTAAAAAAAATAACACTTGAAAATTTGAGGTGCTAACTTCCCGTGGCACCGCAAAATTCGAAAAAATCAATCGAAAACAAGTAATCTTATAGTTCTCGATGAGTTCTACAGTTCCTGATAGGTTTTAACAATAGTTCCGGCCTCTAAGTAATTTTAAATAATAATTAAAACCGCGCGCTGGCACCGCGCTGGCACCGCACCACAAGAGTAAAGTACCTCTTAACAGCCAGTTCCAGCCTTCTTTTCGGCATTTTCCGATAGTTCTACAATAGTTCCAACGATTTCTATACACTTCGTTCAGAGTTCTGTCATTTAAATATGTTTAAATAATTTTTTAATCTGAGCGCTGGCACCGCACCACAAGAGTAAAGTACCTCTTAACAGCCAGTTCCAGCCTTCTTTTTGGCATTTTCCGATAGTTCTACAATAGTTCCAACGATTTCTATACACTTCGTTCAGAGTTCTG
>NW_017257437.1:0-5883 GCF_001594055.1 Mycetomoellerius zeteki | reverse complement strand
AACTATTGTTAAAACCTATCAGGAACTGTAGAACTCATCGAGAACTATAAGATTACTTGTTTTCGATTGATTTTTTCGAATTTTGCGGTGCCACGGGAAGTTAGCACCTCAAATTTTCAAGTGTTATTTTTTTTAGCTAAATCAACGGAACTATTTATATAACTTATCAGGAACTATAGAACTATTGCGGGTGCCAATGGAACTCTTATCAAAACTTGCGGTGCCAAAAGATGAGGTGCCAACTTCACACACGTGTTTGCTTCAGGTTCTTTAAGTATTTTGTATTATTCACCATGTGAGACGTCGTACCAGAATCAACTATCCAAGATATGTCCTGTTGTTTGTGCATGAGAAACGACACTTTATCAGTTTGTTTATTAGGTTTGTCGATCTTTCTTCTTGGCATCATTTCAAAAGTAACAATCTTTTTCAAGGTGGTTGGATTTCTTACATATATATTTTACAAAATATCTTCTCTTTCGAGTCCGTTTGTTTTTGAAACGTCGTCCTTTTACATGCTCTCGCCAGATGACCGGTAGACTTGCATTTGAAACACCTCCTTTTGATATTAGCACTGTTAACGTTAGTCTTGAATGCTACAGGATTTTCTTTTTCTTCTTGCTCAGTTTTTCTGACTTCTTCCGAGAGTATTCTTGCTGTCAAATTTTCCAGCGTCTGATCCCTCATAGCTATCGATTTCCACGCTGTGGCAAACGATTTATAAAAATCCGGTAGTGTGACTAAAATTTTAGATATTAGCTATTTAGAATCAGCATAGAATCAACTATTTCTGTATTTAACGCTTTAAGACTGCTGGCTATATTTACCAATTTACTTATGTGTGTGGCAACATCGCAGCTTTTATCCATAGAATAGCTGAAAAATTCCTGCATCAACGTGTATTTTCTTTGTTCGCTATCTCTCTCGTATATAAGGCACAATTTAGTCCACATACTTTGAGCCGTTTCGCAATTTAATACATGAGTTAAAGGTTTCTTACCAAGAGACAGCACGATTACCTTTTGTGCGTTCGCGTCCTTTTTATTCCATGTTGTATCTTGCTCATCAAGCGGTGTCTTCGTTGTTATGTCGTATAACTCGTTTGCTTTGAGTACGATTGTGATCTCGAACTTCCACAATTGAAAGTTTTCTACACCATTCAGCTTCTCTATCTGGCCTATTTCCTCCATTGACACCTTAGCCATTTTTACCCCCTTTTTTTTTACGATTCTTCTTTTTTACTTCTGATCGCCGACCGCTGCTTCCTATTTCTATTTTTACTTAGATCGACCTTTTTTTCTGGGCCCATAACCTGTAGGCTTTCAGTGGTATTGCGTCATAAGAAACGGACAATCGTTTACATAGAACACAAGGTTTTATTATATGAGATACAAAAAAACAATATAATATTGTTGTGAACTTGATGTGAACCGTACAAAAGAAAAATAAGACAGTATCTTCTTTGATTAAAACTGGCGAACAGAACAGAACGTCCGAAAAGAATGTGAGACTCCATTTCCTTTTTTGGAAGTCTAACAACGCCGCGTAGGGATAACTTAATATTGACTTTATCGACTGTGGAAATTATCCCTAACACAATTTATATAATAAAAATTACACGGTGTAAAGGGGGCTATCAAATGGTGATAATAATCTTTATATATATATATGTATATAAAAGTAAGAAAATATATAATTTCAAATCAACAATAATAAAATCGAAAAGCTACGAGCCAAAATTTAAAACTTTAATATTCAATGAAAAATACAAATATATGTTTCAACATCGATCGGGTCATTATCAATGTAATAAATATAAATATAAAAACAAATTTTGAACGTGTGACATACTTTGGCAGTTATAAAAAAATTAGAAATGATTGGAAATGCTGTCTATTCGTCGATGATACATAGTATTAAAGTATCCTGTCTCATGTGCAACGTTAGTTATCCGAAAATATTAGTCATGTGGTGTGTGTGCGGAAATTTCTGTTTAATTCATGTCTGATGGAAGATCATAGTTCTGTTAATGACATAAAGTATACTAAAAAAAAAAAAGTATATATTATTGTGTTTCGGTCACAAACGAAATGCAAGATTATACATAAAATAAAAGAATATTTACCTAAAAGTAAGTCAAGATTGAGCTGTACCAAGTCCTCAATAAAAAAATGTGGTTACGATTACATAGTCAGTTAGTAAAAAGACAACTCAGGCAAAAATACGTTAGAGTTATGAAACAAATTAATGTGACATATCAGAATAGACGTTAAGTATTGAAATGATGGAGAAAAAGGAAGAAGGTTGTGTGTAAAATGAGAAGGAAAGGGGAGAAGGTTAGGAAGGGGAAAGACAATGACTAAGAGAGGGAGGAATAAGAAAAGAATTAGGAGGGGGAGAGTGACTGTATGATTTGGAGATAAGATTCTGGTAAGGATTTCGTTTCTGCTTGCTTATTTAGACCTTGCTTTTGTCTTTTAATGTGAATCTTCTCTGAAATCAATCTTTTATCATATGAGGGTTCATATAGTCTAATATTTTAACATCTTTCTAATTAAAATTGTGATTATAATTGACACGATGATCGGTGACAACTGTTGCAGAGCTTATTTTTTTATTAATGTCAGAGATGTGTTCATGCAATCTTGTTTTCAATTTTCTTTTCGTTTGGCCCACATAACTTGCTTCGCAATCATCACATGAAATTTTATAAACTACATTTTAGTTGGAAAGTAATTCGAGTTGATCTTTTTCTTTTTTTATAAAACTTTTTAAAGTGTTAGGGATTGTATATGCTAGTTTACATCTAAATCTCATTGAAATAGGTAAGAAATTTTCAGAGATTGTTTTTACATATGGAATAAAGAATTTATCTTTAATATGTGTGTGAGTAGTATATGGGCAGCCATGGGGCGTCAAAACAAACCCCCTCTTCCTCCTCCTCCCTCCCCGCCGAGCTGTCAAAACCCTCCACGCCTCCCCAGACGTCATGGGCGTGGCCTAGACGGGTCCGTCTGGAACAATGGGGGCTTTGATTGGGTAGAGACGAAAAAGATGATAATGAGGTAATTAAATAGAGCATTTTGATTGGTTCGCTCCTTGGCTGCCTACACACTGATTGATTCGCTCCATGGCTGCCCACGCTACGATTGGTGAGGGAGAGGTCACGTTAAGAAAGAGAGAGTGAGAGTGAAAATAGAGAATGGGAAAGCCGAGGAAAATAGGTCCCGAGACATTTTTTGTTAGGGGGAGAGGGGGAAAGGTACGGATATGAATAGCACGCAGTTCTTTACTCCGTAGGTCATTTTTTTACTGCCGTGACCCTTTGTCTGCGACGTACCGACGTATATTATTTATGGGGTCTTTTACGAAAATTTTCGAGACTAGGAGACTATCGCTTTCACTTGGAAGAAAGGCTAAGTAAAACAGGAATGAACATGATTCACTTGATGTGACGTCTTCGATGTGATGATTCACACATTACGTTAAAGAAAAAATTCTTATATATTTTTTCATGTATTTAATCTACATTATCTAAACCGTAAATGGGGAACGAGGTTAGGAAGAGTAAGGAACAGACGAAATTTGTATGACAAAAGCATTTATTTTATTTTTTAAAAAGGTATTATATTACATGAAATAAGGTATTTTACTTTTTTAAAAGAGTACACGTTTGAACATGACAGCATACAGCATGACAATTCGTTAACTTTCGTTTACAATGAAGAAAAATTTTATGAAATAGTTGTAGGATCAATCGATCATTGTGCTTACAATTAGAGGTAAACAGACTAAGAAACTGACTAAGATTATAACCATTACACATAAAGTATAGAAATACACAGCAGTATTGTCCGCAAGTTTGAGAAAGCATTCCTTGCAGCGTCGTCGTATTCCAGCGATACGTGGTGGAGTTTCGGCGAAGACGTAAGAGGAATCTTGAGTCCAAGGGCGGCAATCCATAGCTATCGAAATACGTTACTGTGTTCATCGACGTAGAAGGCGACCCAGTGCTGGCCAGGTCGATCGTGATCATCCGTGTTAGCGACAATGGCAGTCGACCTCGTCCACACCCTCGGCAGTCGGTCGGCAGGATAGACCCTCGCATATCGAACGCTGAGATGATGCAATGCGTTTAAAACTTCCAACGAATTCATTTCTCGTCGTCGGAGAGCGTGAAGAGGAAATGTTTGTGCAAATTCAAAATTTACCTCTTTTGGCGGTGCGGACGTTCTAGAGTTCTCAAAATTTAGCCTTCGTGAAACGTTAGTGATAGCTTTATCTCTATCCGTCGGCGGGTCGAATTCTAGAAGATCTTTTTTCTCCTCGCCTGTCGCTTGTTCGTTCTCATTTTGCTTCGTCTTTTCTGTCGCGATATTTTTCCACGCTTCAATGTTGCGAGATATATCATGTTTCTGATTTTTAAATTGAATCGAAAAATTTCGGCTGTCTGCTGTTTCGCTCTCGACGTCGCTCTCGCTCCAATTTTCTGAAGGAAGACTTTTGTAGCTCGAATTGCTGTTATTTCGTATAGTTGTTAGCCAGTGTTTCAATTTGTAAGCATTGCGTAAAGCACAATGTGATTCGGCGTTGGTTTGAAATCCGTGATGCGTACAACGTTGTCCACGATCTTCGAAATCCGGTAGATTTTTGAAAGCCGGAGAAATTCTTTCCAGATTATATGCGTTTCTGGAGAGTAGATTTCTCAGATAACATGTCTTCTCCTGTCCTCTGCTATAGATGATGCATGTCGTGTAATTTCTCGCAGATGTATAGTAAAGTATTCAGGATTGGCGTCTCCGTCGAACCATTCGATTGCATGATAATTTCGTGTAAGCCAGTTGTTTTCTCGTCTTACTCTCTCAGGTAAATCGTGAAATGGATAAGGTTGCTGCATAATCCAGTGTCTAGTGATCGTTACATTAATCGCAAGAACCGCGACTTCTTTAGGAATAAAGTTTTCTTCGATATCGCGGAAACCTTGTATTTCAATGACTATATCCATTATGATATTCGAATTTACGGTACTCTTTCTTTTTTTACGAATCGTCGGCGTCGGTGTCACGAGTAAGACTGAAGCTGTTTTCGTCAGCTTGCGTGCA
This sequence comes from Mycetomoellerius zeteki, assembly GCF_001594055.1. Taxonomy (NCBI): domain Eukaryota; kingdom Metazoa; phylum Arthropoda; class Insecta; order Hymenoptera; family Formicidae; genus Mycetomoellerius; species Mycetomoellerius zeteki. The sequence goes on along the minus strand of NW_017257437.1, from coordinate 781 downwards.
ATTAAATGAGAAAAAGATAGTAGTGGGGGGAAAATAATTTTCACGCGAAAGACATAGGGACCAGAAAAGTCGACAATGACTTGACGCGAGGAATCGATTTCTAAAACGTTCTCAAACTCGGCATAGATACAGTTAATAGTCACGGAAGAAGCTTTTTCGAATCTCACTTCTAATCGTAAGCTACTTGTTTCATGAGATTCCAATGCCCTGCGCAATTAGCGGATAGATCCGGAGTAAGATCGAAAGCGAAAAGAGTGTAACCGTCGGCGTAAGCGCTCTAGTTATAGAATTACCCTCGTTCAGAAAGTGAATGCCTGTTCCCGAGAATAATGTGTGATAAGCTTCAACGTAGAGGTTCGTCTTTCGAAAAATTTGGTTGTAACGGTCTACTGGGAATTTGCATGCCATCGACATACAGCGAAAAGAAATTTATTCCGTAATTTTTGAAATTAAACGGGTTCAATTTTCTATCACCGTTAAACGCTTTGTTCTCGACAAAACCCACTATTACTCGTTTCCGTAGCTGTCCGAGTATTGCGTTGTCTATCGATTCCCCCACGACGTCCGCGTGTATCGTGAATGTTTTAACCTCGACTCTCATAAGAGGATATTTGGCCGTAGTTTTACTCAGCATTCTAGCGTGTGCGAGTAGCACACCGGGACTTATTTTTGCTCTTCTTACGAGTAGACTGGCGTCAAGAATGCGTATTTTTGATACCGTTTTACTCTCCATAATGCAAAACGAAACTTTTGAGCGTACGAACCTCATTCTAACTTCCAC
>NW_017257436.1:29638-31614 GCF_001594055.1 Mycetomoellerius zeteki | reverse complement strand
GCACGTAGGAAAAAAATAAAAGCACCTTTATTATACAAACTAAGCGGTGGCTATCGATTGAACGTATATAGAACTTGATCCGTTCATCCGTTATTGAGGTTCGATAATCTCAATCTGCCACAACTCGCCGGCTCACGTAAAGGAGGCACGGCAGTGTTTGGCTTAGCGACGAGACACTACCGTGTCTCCAGATGTTTTCCTCTGCCTATCCGATAGTGATGCTGTTTGCGCGAGAAAATGCATTTCTTTAGTGGTTTTTTTGTTTAGTACTTAGAGCAAGCGCATTGCGCGCGGCGTTTGGTCGCAATGGTTTCGGTGACACGGCCTATAGTTACATTTACAAATTGCCCATTGATGAACGGATCTCGATCTCGAACCACTCACTACCTGTTCTGAATAACTTAGCTTCGGGTCCCCTACTTCGTACGGAGATAGACAGGAGGTTGTTACAACTAACGACGGACACTAGGATTTTTGTAAGGGATGTGAATGATAGGGTTATCTTTACTCGTGCGGATAAGGGCAATGTAACGGTAGCATTAAATAGACAGGTGTACATTTCTCAGGTTAATGAGATGCTTCAGGACGAGAGTACTTATGAGGTCATTAGAAGGGATCCAACAAGGAGGATTATAACAAGTTTACGCACCTTATTAGTTTGCTGGAAGGAAAGAAAGTATATATCGGAACCCATATATAGAAGGTTGTTATGTAATGACGGAATACTTCCGAGAGCCTATGCTCTTCCGAAGATACATAAGCAGGATTGTCCTTTTCGGATAATAGTGTCCTCGATAAATAGTCCCTTATACTCGTTGGCAGTATTTCTTCATAATATTATCATTAAAACAATTCCTAAAGCGGATAGTTATATCGAAAATAGTTTTAAACTTGTTAAAGAGCTTGATGGTAGGCGACTGAGCAATGAATTCCAGTTAATATCTTTGGCTGTAGTTAGCCTCTTCACTAACGTCCCCATTGATTACGCAATGAAGTGTATCAAGGACCATTGGCGTTTTATCTCTAAAAATTGCTGTTTGTCGGAGGAAGAATTTATTAAAGCAGTACAGTTTGTCTTAGATTCTACTTTCTTTGTGTTCGATATTGTTATATATAAGCAGAATTATGGTACACCCATGGGTTCACCGTTGTCGCCTGTCATTGCGGATCTAGTTATGCGAAATTTGGAGTGTAGAGCCTTGTCTTCGATTCGATTTCCGTTGCCTTTTTACTATAGGTATGTGGATGATATAATCATGGCGGCCCCAGATTCTTCGGTTGATTACATCCTCGATATTTTTAACTCTCAGCATCCACGGCTTCAGTTTACTATAGAGGTGGGAGGTGATAGATTGAATTTTCTAGATGTTACAGTGATTAGGGATAATGAGACAATAGAGTTCGACTGGTACCGCAAGCCGACGTTTTCAGGTAGATATTTGAACTTCTGGTCACAGCACCCGGTTTCTCAAAAAATAGGCACAGTCGCGGGATTAGTTGATAGAGTAGTTCTTCTTTCGAATCCCAAATTTCACTTTAGTAACTTTGTTTTCATAATTGAAGTATTGTTAGGGAATGATTATCCATTAGACTTTATATTTGAGAACATTAGCAACCGGTTGAAGAGCGTTATCATGGCTAGTAATAGAAAAAATGTGGTTAGGGAGAATAGTGTGGATGTAGTGCAGCCTTCGTGGTTTACGGTTCCTTTCGTTCGGGGCATTACTGAGAAGTTTAATAGATTAAGGAGCGATCATATGAGGGTGTCGTTTTATAGCATTAACAAATTGCGAGAATTCATTAGGGTACAGAAAGATCCTTTACCGCTTAATAATAGGTCGAATGTAGTTTACAAGATTTCTTGTAAGAACTGTGATGCGAGTTATGTGGGACAGACGTGTAGACAACTAAAAACAAGAATCACGGAACACAAGAACCATATCCGTTGGAACATGTCTACTCGCAACGTTATAACG
>NW_017257436.1:28774-29052 GCF_001594055.1 Mycetomoellerius zeteki | reverse complement strand
ATTCTTATCTGGATTTAATTCTGGCATTTATACTCTCGAGGTGAGGAAGATCACCATGACTAGTTAATAATTGTTATTTTCTATCTATGTGAATTTATTAGTTATCTCTGAAGAAGGCTCAAAAATGAGCCGAAACATGTAAGCGCTTTAGTAAAATAAAGAAGTTTCACGCTACGATAGTCGTGTTATTTGCGCAACGTCTCCCACACTTGACTCCGACTGCCCTTGTTCTTTCATTGTTTTTTAAAGCATTATGTTTAACATTAGCGGTTTCTTTC
>NW_017257436.1:9089-28548 GCF_001594055.1 Mycetomoellerius zeteki | reverse complement strand
CGTTGAAAGTCCGACAACCATATCGGCACGCAATTATAATTTCTGAAATTAATTCATTTAAATGAATTTACAATAGTTCAACATCTTAACGTTCTGACTGTTATGGCGCTTCTTAATTTAAAGCATTAAATATATTTTTTTTATAAAAAAATCAATAAAAAGAAATTAATCGTTTGCAACAATAAAACTTTTTGTGTACAATGTATTTAGATTCATGAATCCGAAATAAACCCATTACAAAACAAAAAGTCTATGATCTTACAATACTTCACGCAGTTCCTCTATTTTTTGTAACACTAGTTGTTTTTCTTCTGAAGTAGCTCGTTTACAGCTCTCTTTTGCTGCTACCTCAATTATTGATCCAACTTCTTGCTCATGTTCTTTGTACATTTTCTGTGAAATAAGTGGAATCTCTAAACACATTAAAATTTTATTCAGTTGCGTACAACTAATACCAGCATGCAAAGTACCTGAAACAACGTTCAAAGCAATCATTTTACAAAATAAACTGTGTAAAAAATCCACTGTATACTCAATTTACTTCAGTTTATATCTCACTTCATAACATACTAGGTGTACAAATAAGTTTCCGGGTTTTTTTGTTCCTTGACGATGGAAGTGCGATGGCACGGTGCATTGTCCTGCTGCAAAATCACTCGCTCATGTCTTGTGTCCCATTCTGGCCGGTTCTCGAGCAATGCATGGCTTAAATTGATTAGTTGTTGTCGGTAGCGTTCTCCGTTGACAATTTCGCCTAGTTTCAACAGCTCATAGTAAACCACTCCTTTCTGGTCCCACCAAACGCAGAGCATTGTTTTCTTTCCGAAACGATTCGGCCGCGCCGTCTTCCGGAGCTCTCTTTGTCCGCAGTGTCGAAACCACCACTTCGCCACTTCTAAAGCGTTTAAACCAATCTTCACAGGTTGTTTTCGATGGTGCATGTTCGCCGTAAGCCTCCTCAAGCAAACGACGTGCTTCAGCTGCATTTTTGACCAAGTGAAAGCAGAAAAGCAAGACTTCCCGCGAATGCTGTTTTTTTGGCACAAAACCCGACATTTTCACTGTTGCATAAAAATTTTTTTTCGTCGCGAAACTGGAAATATTTTGATTGATTATTGTCGTCAGATGTCGCAGCTACAAAAAATAAACAACTTCAGACATGTATGTCGACTACATGTGTCGTTGGCGCCATCCATGTGTGAAACCCGGAAACTTATTTGTACACCTAGTAAGTAACGTATCTTATAACATATAAGTAATATAGGAAAGTTATACAAATAATATTCATAATTACCCAATACAGCATTTGTTGTTAAATCGTTGTATACATTTACTTTGAGATACTTTACATCGTCGTTTATTACATGTTGAACTCCAGTCAGCACGTTAGTATATGTCTCGCAACAATTACACTTGACACGTAAAATAGAATGTAATTCTGCTCTTTTCTCTTCCTCAACATCTTCCAAAGATAGAACTTTTTCACATTTTTTGCATTTTAGATTCTTGCTAAGTGATTTTAAATTGACAATGCGATTGCTATCGCATCGGTTAGCGTTGCTTTTATTGTCGAAGTTATGCCATGCAACTTGTTTTTTCGACATTTCTTCTTTGAGTTTCAACTTACGATTTAATTTTTTTTTTTAATAAAGCGTCCTTTATGTCGCAGCTGCTCGTTCATGCTTACTACTGAATATTATAACAAATATTTACCTTCTAATCGAGCAAGTCGCGGATCGAGAGTAAACATGCAACGTTGCCACATCTAAAACTCGGCTTCTCTACGCTGATAAAATTAGTATTTCTGTATTTATTATTATTATAGTATAATTTTATTGAATTCAATTATTAAAGAGTGAAATAGAGTTAAAAAAAATCAAGTTTTAAATTTTGTGCTACATTATTTCTGATATAATCAATTTTTTTATTAAAGATGTCAGCTTGACTAATATAATCGGGTTATAGAACCACCTTAACAAACTGCGAGAACTACATTAACTGTTTACAAAATACCGGCGACTTTCCGTGAATTTCTGATTTTGTTTACATTCTTCTCAAGAGATTAGTACGGCATATAAGTGTATAAACTTCACCTTTTATACCAATGTCATTCTCTACATATTATAAAACTTTAATTTACTACGAGGGCGGTCCGATAAGTACTTAGCCTACAAAAGAAAAACGAAAATTTTGGAAAAGTGGCGATTTATTTCTCAACATAGTCTCCTTTTAGCTCGATACACTTGACCCAGCGATGCTCCAACTTCTTTAACCCGTCTGAAAAATACGTTTTCTCGAAGTCTGCAAAGTAGGTCTCCGTGGCGGCGATGACCTCCTCATTCGACTCAAATTTCTGCCCGGCGAGTGACTTTTTCAAGTTTGGAAACAAAAAGAAGTCGCACGGGGCCAAATCTGGAGAATACGGTGGATGGGGCTCTTTGATTTCGCTGCGCGATTTCCCTTCCAAAAACAAGAATCGAATCACCGACCGATATTGCTCTTTTTCCATTTTTCTAAAATCCGCGGACACGCTCGCTTCCACACGCGGTCAAAACAAAACTCCGAGTCCGATTCGACTGAAATTTTGACAGTAGCCGTCTACGAGAATGTACTACACGTTAGTAAATTTCTCTTGCGATAGTGGCGCCATCGGGCGTTGAGGCTAAGTACTTATCGGACCGCCCTCGTATATCTCCTAAATGCCCCACTTAATTCTTGCGGGAAATCACTCATGACACTCTCCCCTACAACTATGTGATCATCGCGTATTAATAATACGTATTTAAAGGTATTTAATGGACATTACATGAGATGTAATCCAAAGTATACATTTACCAAAAAAAAAATAAAACTGTTATTCGTTTTTGAAATAAAAGTTTTTTCCACAAAAGTCACAAACCTCCACTTAAAATATTGTATACATATCCTTTTATAACTAATTTTTTATTTTGAAGCTATTGATTGAACCTATTTAAAACTTGATCGGTTCAGCCGTTTTTGAGATACAATGACTCGAATCGTTCACAAATCACCGGCTCACGTAAAGACACAGTGTGGTCTCGTACTCGCGCGCGTTCCTCACGCTGCACGTTCACTTGGCACGAGAAACTATCGTGTCTCTTGATATACGAGTAACTAATAAATAAATCCGATTCTGTTTGTATATATTTACATAATTGTATTTAAAGATTTATATCGCATGCTATTAAGCTGTATAATATTTGATAAACCAATTATATATTGAACGTATGTATGGAATGTTACTTACGATATGATAGTATTCCATTGTCGCATTTTATTCTCGTACTGTACAATGTACTCTTTTATCTTTTCTTGTTCCTTGTTCAAATTGCGTAAAGTTTCTTCTTCTATCGTCATCATTTTATATAACTCTCGTCTGAATGTCTGTCCTACATTATTGAAATTATTGTTGTTCTAAAAAGAAGTATTATGTAAATATATTAAGTAGAATGTGTGATAAAGATTGTTTCAAAAGCTTTACATATTTACTTCGGCTTCGTTACGTAGTTTTTCTTCGATAAGCTTTATTTTCGAAATTTTTTGTTGTAATTGTTTCTTATCCTTAGTATCCTACGATATAAGACACAATATTATTTTAATATATTCACAAAAGTTAGACAAATAAAAGTACGGTGCAACACTTCATGTGCGAAAATATGAAAAGTTTAGATTTATATATGAATTGTAGGTATTCCTTTAAGGGACACCTCTTTGATAACCTTGATATATTATAGAGATGAGGGTACTGATCAACTTTTTCTTATAAATTAATCGGCGGTCTCTTATAGCTTTCGAGATATATTTACATAAAACTCATTTTCAAAATTTCGTTATTTTATGTATATTGCAAGACTTTCCGCGCGAAGCGACTTCCACCTCATCTCCCCCCTGCTTAGGGGCGTGCGACTTCCATTCGAAGCGAGTTTCACTCCACTTACCCCTCTGTTTAGGGGCATCCGACTTTCACTTCCCTTGACAGAAGGAAGTCATTTAGTAAGGCGAAGATCTAAATATCTTAGAAACTATAAGAGATTGCCGATTAATTTATAAGGAAAAGTTGATCGGTACCTTCACCAGTATAACATATGTCAAGGTCAAGGTCATCGAAGAGGTGTCCCCTGTAAGGGGATCTAATGTAAAGGTTTACCAAATTGTATTTGATTTGCTGTTGCAATTTACGTTAGTAGGCATACTACACCGATTTTAACCAACTATGTGTTAGTGCAAGAGGCAAAATATCGAGGCAATCTATCCTTCTCTGCGCGCGCATATTGACATTAATATTACTGAAAAAATAAAATAAGATATAAAAGGGTAATACTCAAGAATTCTACTTTCCTCATCGATTTTGATAAAATTAAAGGAGAAGATATTTATTCTAGCTTCACTTACATGTTCTCATGTCTCTATGCCATCGATGTGACAGATTTCCTAACCTGAATAGTCCTTAATTTCGGCAATGAATATCTCGGTCTACGGGGCAAAGCGTCACTTTTTTTTGCCACATTTGTTCATATCGTGCAAAAAACGCATCGAATGAGCGCCTAATTTCATCGCACAGATGTTGACTTCACGTTCAGCTGTCTATTCCTCTTCCAATAGTATATGTTCTAAGACTGTCATGCGCGCGCAGAGAAGAATAGATTACCCCGATATTTTGCCTCTCGCACCGTTCTCCCAAACCCAGGTATATGTAGCTGATGCTGGGGTTCGCGTAATGATCGCCGCGCAGTGCGCACGTGTTTCGGTTATCTGTCCGTAGTTCGTTTGTTCGTGTGTATTGTTGGTGCTTTTCGCTTTTTATCAGCGTCTTTTCTCCGAGGTCACTTCTTGACTTCGTCTCCTATAATCGAGCGCTCATTAAAGCAGCCCTAGCAACTCATTTATTTAGTTAGTTCATCCACCGGAGATATGCCGGACCATCTGATCGGCGTCGGTGGGAATCCAGAGGGGCGCACTTCGCCTCCCCCCTCCCCGATTCGCCCAATAATCAATCTCTTTCCTTTTCTTCAACGATTTCGGTTCCCCTTACGGAATTTAACAAGTTCATTAGCTCGCAGCCGAACCTAACATCGTCCCTGACTCATAACAAGCAACCCAAAATCAAGATCAGAACGACATCTAGTCCACATCCGCACCGGACAATTCTTTGCTGACAATCTCTTCAACTATCAATCCTGCGGATAATATAACTAATTCAACGGCGGTTGACGACGATGTTCTGATGAAAGTCTCCATGAAGGACAACGGTTTAGGCAAGTTTTCGAATAAAAGAAGCGAGACTAGAAGGCGAATGCCCCCCCCCCCCAGCTCAAAAAATCTGCCAAACAGGTAGAAATGTCGACACTGGCATTCAAATACCCTTCCCCTCGAATCTCTGCTACAGACTAACAATCATTACCTCACTTCGGACGGCGGCCCCTTTGCGGTGCACATCTTCGCTATTAACGGTAGTAAATCTTCGTCTAGCAGGCACGAAGTCATGATTAAGAGATTAATCGTTCGAACTATTAAGAATGACATAGTTAGCATGCGCAGAATCGGTTGTGGCAAGATCCTCGTTGAAATTAGAACTGCAGCAGTAATTAACTTTTTTATCGCCAATCACACTCTTGCGTCACATAATCTTCGCGCCTATATTCCATTTACCGCGTTCTTCACACGGGCGTCATTCGCGGCGTCCCTTTAGATCTTAGCGAGGACGAGCTTAAATGAGCCCCTTTCAGGCGCCCTGCAAAATCATTAACGTTCAGCGACTCAATCGCGTATCGATAAGAAAACATATGTCCCATCACAAAGGTTATGTATTGTATTAAGTAAGAGACACTACCGCGTCTCCTGATATGAAATACATCATAATTTGCTCTAAAGCACAAAAACTCATATAAAATGTAAATATAAAAATGATTATTCCTCCGAATCAAATCATTTTTGAAAAAAACCATTTCAGGCCGTAATGAGACTTGGACAGAAGAATAAAACGACACACTTCGAGACTGATCGGTGATGGGCCCAAAAACTAATCTTATTGATTACTGACCCTTCCCTTTTGGACTTCTCATGTGATGAGTCCAGGCCCTGGGCTCGCAGGAAGGAATATAGTTTATTTAAAGTGGCTTATACAGCAAAGTCTGGCCTTATTGGCATTCTCGTTAATGATAAACACGACTATTTCGTCGACATATAATAAAATGTTAGAGCCATCCTGAGCACATAATTCGATGTTACAAAGCTAAATAGCAAAGAGCTCAAGGTGGAACCTTGAGAGATGCTTTGATAGGACCAGAAGGAGCCAAGGAGGCATCCATTTTCCACTATAAAAATATGTCCTTCGTGAATTAGATTGCCGATGAATCTCCTTGTACGCGCAGGAACTCCGAGTTCCTTTAGGTCCTCCAGGAGGATAAATGGAATGATCCTGTCGAAGGCGCCAATGATATCCAAAAAGGCAAAGATTGTAGTCTCGTCAGCTATAAAACCGCTGTAAATGTAGTTCGTTAGGGTGACAAGATTGTCGGCACAGGAATGATTTGATCTAAGATCCACTTGGCATCTTGGTAGTATATTATTTAACTCTATGAACCATCTGAGCCGAAAGTATATAACTTTCTCAAGAAGTTTGAGAAAACAAGACAAGAGCGAGATAGGTCGAAGTCCTCGTCCTCCTGGTTTGGGGATGAAGATGACCAACGAGTCCAGCCAAGCGTCAGGAAAAATACCATCTCTGAAGATTTAGTTGACTACCCCATGTTCAACTATCCTAACTACTTTAGGATTAATGAAAACGAAAATGAAAGACACTACAAGTCTCTTATCCCGAACCACCAAAGTCCATTTTTGGGGGGTACAGAACTACTAAAATATAAAAAATTTTTAATCGCACGTAACACATCTTGAAAGGTAGCATCGCCACGAATAATTTGCGCCAAAAAAAATAAAGTCGGTAAAGCCGTTTTGGACATATAAGCGGTCGAAAAGTGATGATTTTCATGAAAAATGAAGCAACGTCTTCTTCTTCTTCTTCTTCCTCTTCTTCTCTGTCCGCAGTCACATGCACCTCTCTTGTCTCTCACCTTTCACTCACACCTCCCCCCTTCGATCCACTCCATCCCCTCCCACCACCCGCACCAACCTTCTATTTTCCGCTCTATCTCACTCTCTTTTGTTCTCTCTCATCCCCTTTCGTCCTCTTTCACCCTCGCCTGCTGAAAGTGTCCGATGGTCACTCAGGGTCGTGACATTGACATTGTGAGTCAAGATCGTATTAACTTTTTTCGAAAACTTCGTCTCGTGATGGGTTACTGCTAAAACCTTCCGAAGGTTGTTCGGTGTGATGACCTTTGTAATGTGTGGTAGGGTCAAGGTCATTGGAGGTAAACTTTCTATTTTAATTTTTATATGTATTTTTGAATGTGCTCTTTGCTATTTAACATTTTATTTTATTATATTGTTTATATTTTGAGTCATACAAATTTAAACAATAGCATGGCATTTTGCTAATATGGCCTTCTATGCTCTTGTTAAAAATATGTACTTTAAAGATTATATATTCTTATTAAATAATATGTAAATATTTTAAAAAAATTCGAAGAAGCGCGATATGTAACTTATTAACTTTTTATATACTTGTGTAAATTAAAACAGAAGAATTTCAAATTTTTTATATATATAGGGGAGAGTGGTCTAAATCGGACCTATTTGCAATTTCTGCTCTCTATAAGGCGTAAATAAAGTCCGATCGTAAAATCGAAGCTGCCGTTGGAAAGATCATTTAATTCCTTTCATTTTTGCTTCAGATTATTTTGACGTATCTCTCACCTGTGTTAAACTATAATGGAAAATGTAAAAACGTTCTTCCCAGTCCGATTTGGAACCATCGGTTCCAAATCGAACAATCCCCTGGTTCAGATCAAAAACTTATTTTTATGAATTTTTAGATAAAATTTTAAAATATTTTAATGTATTTCTCTTAGTATTGAGTAAAAACGTGCAATTTGACAAAGATAAAAATTTTTTCGAAAAAAGAAATTATTGACTATTTATATTATTAGAATTGAAATCAATAAAACTCAACTAATCTGAGTCTGATGACTCATGATATTTTACTGATTTAATTGCTTGGATCAGATCTGGTCAGCCAATCACCAGTACTACAACCAGGCCTATAAGTTATTCACTATACTGTCCGATTTGGACACGGTTCCTTTCGAACTTTGGAACAAATTTTATAATAAACCGCAAAAGTGATCACGAAATGCTTGATACTTTTTGATTCTACACTCTTTAATTTTCTTAAATCAATTACTTTTCAAATTTTTAACACCTTTCAAATAATGATTTACAAGGATTTTCTTTTTAAAACAAATTTTCGCAAGATGACTGAAAATACATATTTGCCTCTATTTTATGAATGTTATGACAGAGAACTGTCAAACTGCTATCGCATGTTCGGTGTCTTATAAGGACTTTACATTATAAATAATACGCAAATCTGCTTAACCGTATTCATTTAAATTAAAAAGGTCCTATTTGGAACACGGTCCGATTTAGACTCTCCCACTATCCCCTATATATTTGTTTCGTATAACAAATCAAACTAATCAAGACTCCTTATAAATCAAAAGAACTAAGAAAGAACATGGGCAATAAGAGTCAAGCGCGGAAGACATTGCGCAAATAATACGACTATATATAAAGCGCAAAACTTTTTTATTTTACTAAACGCGCTTACATGTTTCGGCTCATTTTTTAGCCTTTTTCAGAGACAACATAAACTCACATATATAAAATATAACAAATATTAACTTGTCATGGTGAGCCCCCATATCGAGAATATAAATGCCAGGATTAAACACAGATAACAATGAAATAAAGGAAAAAGAAAAGAAATTTTGGAAATCTCGAAATAGAGAAAACGAAAAACTAATGTATCAGACAATTTTGAAATTATAATTGATTATCCCGAAAGTTAGGAAGCTCACCATGGTCACAAGGCACCATGTCGTAAACAATACTATTAGTAATTCAAAAACCGGTTTCTGATATGTTGGCTAGTCATACTATAGGCGTACCATAATTCTGCTTATAAGTAACGCTATCAAAACAAAGAAAGTAAAATCCAAAACAAAATGAACCGCTTTAATGAATTCTTCTTCCGATAAACAGTAATCTCTAGAGATAAAGCTCCAATGGTCTTTGATACAGTCCATAGCATAGTCGATGGGAACGTTAGTGAAGAGGCTAACGACATCCAATGACATTAACTGGAATTCATTACTAAGCCGCCTACCATCAAGTTCCTTAACAAGTTTAAAACTATTTTCGATATGACTATCCACCTTAGGAATTGTTTTAATGATAATATTATGAAGAAACACTGCCAACGAATACAAGGGACTATTTATCGAAGAAACTATTATACGAAAGGGACAATCCTGTTTACGTATCTTCGGAAGAGTGTAGGCCCTCGGAAGTATTCCATCATTACATAACAAACCTTTATATGTGGATTCCGATATATACTTTTTTTCTTTCCAACCAACTAATAAGGCGCTTAAGTTCGTTACTATCCTCCTCGTCGGATCCCTTCTAACAACCTCATACGTATTCTCGTCTTGAAGTATCTCATTTACCTTGGAAATATACACCTGTCTGTCTAATGCTATCGTCACACTATCCTTATCCACACGAGTAAAGACAATCCTATCATTCACATCCCTTAAAAAGGTCCTAATGTCTTTCGCTAGTTGCAACAACCTCTTATCTATCTCCGTACGATGTAAGGGATAAGAAGCTAAGTTATTCAAAACCGGAAGTGGGTGGTTCGAGATCGCGTTCCGTTCATCAATAGGTGATTTGAAAATACTACTTTCGATTCATTTAAGTCAACAAAACAGGGATACGAGCCATGTGTAATAAAAATTCGTTTAACACAAATAAAGAATGTAATAAAAAATTATACTATAATACATTAAGAGATGATAAGATTACATTGCAATGATATATGGAATACAAAATTAATATAATACAGACAATTGTTTCCACCTCAATCGGGTCATTTTCAATGTACATAAAACAATTAACATTCCGTAAATTAATAAATAAATTGATCGCAATGAATAGCTCGATGTATGCAGTCCAAAAATTAAAGGCATCGCTTGCTTATGATATTATCTAAATATTCAAATACATACAATTGTGTTGCATTCCTTGCAAAGCAACCATAATTATTTTAGTAGTTTAGTGCCTAATAAGCTACGTAAATATATTTACCTTGATTTGTCGTGGTGGTGTAAGGACCACAAAAGAAAAAGGCGCAAAAACACAACGTCATATCGGTAAAAATAAGCCATCATACGTAATCGAAGAACACATATAATCCGCGATGTCAAGCAACGTTATAAGAGAGGTAACGGTAATTTGGTAGAGGGCAAAACTTAAGAGGGAGAGAGAGATTGAATAACATTGAGGTATGAATCCGGCAGGGAATCCGTATCATTCTGTTTATTTATGCCATGTTTTTGTCTTTTTATATGGATCATCTCCGATATCAATCTCTTGTTGTAGGAAGCTTCAATGTCAAGAATTTCCACGCTGTCGCAATCGAAATTATGATTCTGATTCGTGCGATGATTAGTAATCACCGTTGGAGATTTTGAATTCCTATTGATATCGGATATATGTTCATGCAATCTGGTTTTTAATTGTCTCTTAGTCTGGCCCACGTAACTAGCATCACAATCATCGCAAGAAATTTTATAAACAACGTTTTAGTTACAAAGATGATCTAACTGGTCTTTCCCTTTTTTTATGAAATTCTTTAACGTGTTTGGTATAGAATATGCTAATTTACAATAGCATCTATTAGCAATAGGAATAAATTTTTCTGATATAGAATTCACGTACGGTATCGTAAAAAATTTTTCTTTGACCTTTTTGTCAGCTATTCCACTCCTAGAAACAGAGTGGAACTTTAATCTTTTTATTACAGAAGAAAAGATAAAATCTAATGGATATCCATTGCTTAAGAAAATATTAATTGCATTAATCAAATTGTTCTGCTGGAAACGTGGGTGGTATAATTTTATCTACGAGTCCATATATAACCCCTCTCTTATGGCATAGTGGATGATGCGAATTAAAGTTCAAGAATCTGCCAGAAAAAGTCTCCTTGCGATATAAATCGAAGACTAGCTTATTATCCTCAATAATCAGCGTCGTATCCAAAAAACTCAATCTCCCATCAGCACCTACCTCCATAGTAAATTGCAATCTTTCATGTAAAGAGTTAAAGGTATTTAAAATGTCAGTGATTTTTCAGATGGAGCAGCTAAAATGGTATCATCCACATATCGAAAGTAGAAAAGAAGTTGAAATGGTAATTTTTCAACTGCTATACTCTCCAAATCCTGCATTACCATATCTGCAGCAATTGGAGATAAAGGTGACCCCATAGGTGTGCCAAAAATTTGTTTGTAAATTTTGTTGTTAAAATTAAAAAAAGTAGAGTTTAAGACCAAACGTATAGCAATTAAAAACTCATCCAAAGGAATTTTAGTTTTAGTAGATATAAAAGCCCATCTTTTCTTAATGCTAATTCTATGGGGACATTCGTAATTCAATGGGAATGTCAATATCACTCAAATTTAGATTTGATTTTTCTGAGTGAGCTTTTATTATTCGTTATTTTTAGACGCGGGTGAAATGAAGCGTTATCATAGTAATTTTAATTTCACTTTTGCTTTCATTAGAAACTATTTTAACACAGATGTATGTGATTTTTTGAAAAAGATTTGTAATTTAATCAAATTAAGTGTTAACATCAGAATTCGTATAAAATTCCTTAATTCATGCATTAAATTAAAACAAAGTTTTTACTGCAGTTGGGAGAAGGTTTTGGATTGCCTATCAGTAAAAATAATATTGATAAAACATTTGAGTTTATTAAACACATTGAAAACAATATTAATGGTCGTCCGGATAATATAATCAATTTTGTTAGACATAATACAACGACAATTTTGGAGAATTTCCACAATGATTTTCCAATTAATAAGCTCAATGATAGATTAATAAGTGATTGGCAAAAAGTAACTAAAGAATTTCTAAAAAATCATCCTGATTTATTGGTTACCGTTGCTGACAAAGGGAATGTCACTGTCGCTATAAACCAGGATAGTTATATAGAAAAAATGGAAGGGATTTTGTCAGATGATAGTACATATATAGTTATCAATAAAGATCCGACAAAAAAAATCACAAATGAATTACGCTGCTTGCTTGCCAGATGGAAAAGGGAAAAATTTATTGACGATTCCACATATCGAAAATTACTCACTACGGACGGTATCATTCTCAGAGCATATGGGTTAACTAAAATTCACAAAAAAGGTTATTATTAATAATTATTGTTTCTTCTATTAACAGTCCTCTTTATTATACATGTGAAATTAAAATTACTATGATAACGCTTCATTTCACCCGCGTCTAAAAATAACGAATAATAAAAGCTCACTCAGAAAAATCAAATCTAAATTTGAGTGATATTGACATTCCCATTGAATTACGAATGTCCCCATAGAATTAGCATTAAGAAAAGATGGGCTTTTATATCTACTAAAACTAAAATTCCTTTGGATGAGTTTTTAATTGCTATACGTTTGGTCTTAAACTCTACTTTTTTTAATTTTAACAACAAAATTTACAAACAAATTTTTGGCACACCTATGGGGTCACCTTTATCTCCAATTGCTGCAGATATGGTAATGCAGGATTTGGAGAGTATAGCAGTTGAAAAATTACCATTTCAACTTCTTTTCTACTTTCGATATGTGGATGATACCATTTTAGCTGCTCCATCTGAAAAATCACTGACATTTTAAATACCTTTAACTCTTTACATGAAAGATTGCAATTTACTATGGAGGTAGGTGCTGATGGGAGATTGAGTTTTTTGGATACGACGCTGATTATTGAGGATAATAAGCTAGTCTTCGATTTATATCGCAAGGAGACTTTTTCTGGCAGATTCTTGAACTTTAATTCGCATCATCCACTATGCCATAAGAGAGGGGTTATATATGGACTCGTAGATAAAATTATACCACCCACGTTTCCAGCAGAACAATTTGATTAATGCAATTAATATTTTCTTAAGCAATGGATATCCATTAGATTTTATCTTTTCTTCTGTAATAAAAAGATTAAAGTTCCACTCTGTTTCTAGGAGTGGAATAGCTGACAAAAAGGTCAAAGAAAAATTTTTTACGATACCGTACGTGAATTCTATATCAGAAAAATTTATTCCTATTGCTAATAGATGCTATTGTAAATTAGCATATTCTATACCAAACACGTTAAAGAATTTCATAAAAAAAGGGAAAGACCAGTTAGATCATCTTTGTAACTAAAACGTTGTTTATAAAATTTCTTGCGATGATTGTGATGCTAGTTACGTGGGCCAGACTAAGAGACAATTAAAAACCAGATTGCATGAACATATATCCGATATCAATAGGAATTCAAAATCTCCAACGGTGATTACTAATCATCGCACGAATCAGAATCATAATTTCGATTGCGACAGCGTGGAAATTCTTGACATTGAAGCTTCCTACAACAAGAGATTGATATCGGAGATGATCCATATAAAAAGACAAAAACATGGCATAAATAAACAGAATGATACGGATTCCCTGCCGGATTCATACCTCAATGTTATTCAATCTCTCTCTCCCTCTTAAGTTTTGCCCTCTACCAAATTACCGTTACCTCTCTTATAACGTTGCTTGACATCGCGGATTATATGTGTTCTTCGATTACGTATGATGGCTTATTTTTACCGATATGACGTTGTGTTTTTGCGCCTTTTTCTTTTGTGGTCCTTACACCACCACGACAAATCAAGGTAAATATATTTACGTAGCTTATTAGGCACTAAACTACTAAAATAATTATGGTTGCTTTGCAAGGAATGCAACACAATTGTATGTATTTGAATATTTAGATAATATCATAAGCAAGCGATGCCTTTAATTTTTGGACTGCATACATCGAGCTATTCATTGCGATCAATTTATTTATTAATTTACGGAATGTTAATTGTTTTATGTACATTGAAAATGACCCGATTGAGGTGGAAACAATTGTCTGTATTATATTAATTTTGTATTCCATATATCATTGCAATGTAATTTTATCATCTCTTAATGTATTATAGTATAATTTTTTATTACGTTCTTTATTTGTGTTAAACGAATTTTTATTACACATGACTCGTATCCCTGTCTTGATTGTTGATTTTTCTGAGTGAGCCTTTATTATTCGTTACATTTAATAAGGTCGACCGTTAACTCTAATCTATTGTTCGAAAGTAAGGCAAAGTTATCTCCCAATTGTAAAAAGTTCTGTACGTTGGGAGGTATGGAAACGGTTGACGGATTCACGAATCAGCCATTCGTTGGTGAGGAAAACGATGGAGGAGGAATCAATGGCAGAAAAGGCTGAGGATCAATCTGTATCTCTCTAACCATCCCAGTAGAACTCTGTACCTTAGGGTACAACGACAATCCAACATTCCCATTCGCCACTCCATCACTGCAATAGACAGCATCGATATTGAGCATCGTCTCTTGATAATAACAAATAGGCCTAATATTTTTAATATTATTATTGAGTAGTTCTTCCCTCTGTTTTGCCAATAGCCAGCAATACTTCGAATCTATTCTACTCCTTTCGCGCAAGAAAAAAAGATGTGACGATTTCGCTTGCTTATTAAAGAAGGAATCGCAAATGTGAGTAGGGAGACGGTGGGAAATAACACGTGCAAGTCGAACAAGTTGTACACGAGTGAAGTCTATCCTCCTATAAGTATCATCCAGTTCCAGCTTTAGAATGCTCACAACCCACTGTTGTCTAATACGTTCAAATTTTTTGACTGAGTCGTTCCCAAAAAATTCCAAATTGAAACTATGTAACCGATGCAAGTGAGGTGGGACAATATTGTTTGCGATACAGTATCTCATGAATCTAACGTGTAAAAGACTTTTAGTTAAACTAATTTATTTATTTAAACCTTTATTTAGTTAAATTTAGTTAAACTAAAGTAAGTTTTTTTTATTATAAACGCAAGTTCACTTTTTTTTCCTTTTCTTTCTCGTTGAAAGATGATTCTTTCAAGGGCGGCGGCCCTTGTATACACTGTATCAATAATTTGAAACGATTAACTCGCGCCCATGAAATTTTTGTAAATCCGCCTCACGTGAATGTCCTTAGCCGCGTCGTAGTCTACCACGCTTTCCGTCATACAGGAACTCGCTGTACGCCTCCCACCCCCAAAGTCGTCATGTGAGAGCCACGATCATCTTCGCCCTTCTTCGAGCATGTTCGCGCTTGCTGCGTAGCTTCGTGTTCTGTTTTCGGTCGTCCCTCCAAAGGAAAGATGACATTTTTTCTATTTTATATTTTCTCATGAGCATAATATCTGAGTTAGCATAGTAAGCTCGTTTTGTACAAGGCAATAAAGCAAGATTTTAAACAAGCAGCATTCATATTAATTCCTATAGTACACCACGCATTATAAGCCATTTGGCATTTGGAAAGAGAAAAAGCGCGTTTCACGTAACGCAAGGGGCAACAAGCCTCATCCCATAAACAATATCTCTTGAACGAATCGTTTGTGAACATCGTCCAGAGAAAAATTTTCGTTTGTTTGAGGTCTTGAATTTTAAGTTTGGCGGTTTAACCCGGAAACACCCTGTATACATATACAACAGGGTGTCCCATTTTAATTGACACCTCGGCCATCTCGAATATCTCTTGAACACTGCATTTCAATGCAGTGAAAAATGCTTGATACAAAAATTTTGTGATTTCGAGGGAGATATAAGATGGCACCATTGGCTTGACTTTAGGTGGCGTTGTCAAGGCAAGGTAAGTTTAGAAGAGGAGGAGGAGGATGCTTCGATGGTGATGGCAACACACGGAGTGATCGCGGGGTCTGCGGACTTGTATCGCGAGTGGAGATATTTTTGTCTCTTGGTAAGGATATAGATTTGAGCGGAATCCCCATGGCCGGGGATGTACTCCGCCTTCGAGGCGGTAGTGACGACCCTCCTGCGAGCCCCCATCGGGGAAGGAATATTATGCTGACGCAGAAATGAGGGATGAACCTGGGACAAACCTCGAGGCTGCGGTGGCCATAACATCTGGCCCGAGCGATGGGGCGGGATATACTAAGCCCTCCCCCAAGAGGTTTAAAGAATGCCTTCCCCAGGGGCTCACAGTCGGATCTCTTTGATGCGTCGGGAATCCACGAAGTCCCTCTGCTCCTTCGCCTCCTCTAAGGAAAGACGGAGGAGACGTTGGTAATATCGCACGAAAAGGGCAGTTGGGCGGGACCACTGCCGCTTAGCGTTTCAGTGAAGAGAATCCGGCCTAGTAGGCCGACGAAAGACCCCTCGCATGAGAGCCAGTCATCGAGGCCAAGTGGGAAAAGGCCAATCAGGCCTTGCGCCTGATCTAAACCGCGGCTTTCATCGCGGAGCCCTCTCGTTCAAGAGGAACGTGAGGAGGGTATGTGAGGCCAAAGACCTCTCAATAGACCTCGATATGCAGCCATCCGAGGCAGTGGCCGGCATGGCCAACCAAATCATCGAATTGCTGGCAAAGTCGATTGAGAGATCTAAAAGCATAAAGAATGAAATTACGAACCACATGTGGGGGGTGGTAGAGGCGTGTGAATCAAACATTTGTGAGATCAAATCGAATCGAATCGAATCTGAAATCTACGCCCAATCGAATTGAATCGGATTCTTTTGATTCGAAAACGAATCGAGTTCAAATCAAATTTTCATATACTGACAGTTAATTGTTGTGCTATATTTGTACCTTTATGTCAGTTTCATTGGCTTAAACAAAATGAATAGTATTTTAAAAAATGAATAACAAATTTTCTTCGCAATGTAAGCCAATAAGCGTACGCGCTTGCACGAAGATTAATAAGCGCTGATACAAGATTGGTCGCAGGAGATATAGGAAAGACAGAGAGAGTTGCATAAATGAAGCAAATAAAATAGACGAGTGATTCGAAATTTCGAACTATTCGGTTTCGAATCTCTCACATTCGAAAACGGATCGAATCGAATCCATTGCGATACGATTCGAATTTGAAGTAATTCGTACACCTCTAGGGGGCGGTGACTAAACTCACCGCCGCCTGCGATGTGCTGAGGAGACGCGCCTCTGCCGCCCCCTCGCGAAATTAGCCTTGAGGAGTTCCACATTAGTGAGCTGAAAGCGAAGCGGGCAGTAACGGAGGCCCTGATCCTCGAGGTGAAAGGTTCCGACGGCGGCGCCTTAGCCGACGCCCTTGCCTCGAGGATGAAGGAGGTCCTGAGGGACAAAGAGGAAGTCAGAGTGTTGAGGCTCATGAAGAAAGCGAAACTCCGCGTCGTGAGATCCCCCCCCCCATAATGTCGTCCTGCCATCGGGCATGCTCCCAGGTGGGCGAATGCCCGATGGAAGACTCCTGAGGGAGATGACCGGCGTATTTAATGCCTCCATGCCCAGGAGTTGCTTCAGGCCACGTTGGTCCGCGTACTGGTGGTCGCCGGAGATCGCCGACCTAAGAAGATCGGCAGCTCCGGATACGGTCTTAGCGGCGATCCCCCCGCGGATCTCTTGGCGTCGGGATTCGCCAAAAGTTATTGGTGGGTCAAGGCGGCCCGCATGCGGGGGCAACACTCCCTCGCGAGCCGTGGACATGGCTGCGGGTCTCTGATGCCTGGCGCGAAAAGTTAACGGACCCGCAGTACGCCGAGAACCGGATCGTATAGGCCATTCGCCCCTGTCTGCTCTAATGGGTGGACAGGGCTGGAGAGGGTTGTCCTGTCGGATCACGCAGATACTCACCGGACATGAATGTTTTGGTGAGTATCTGCATCGGTAAGGAGTCGATCGCGCAGTGTACCACTGTGCTGCCGACCAGGATACCGCGCAACACACTCTCGAAGAGTGTTCCGCGTGGGACGCGGAACACGGTGCTCTAGTCTTGTGATGGGCAAGGACCTCTCGCTGTCGGTGTTGGTACACGTTATACTGGACAGCGAGAGGTCGTAGACGACCATTTCCTTTTGTGAGAGCATTATGCTCTGAAAGGAGGAGGCGGAATGAGAAAGAGAAAGGACAAGGCCCGCATACGGAAGTGGGGCAGGGCGTCTGCGCGGCAGTGCCCGGCGGCCAAGGGCCGCTACATCTGCAGGAGCAGTCCTCCCCCCACCAGGGCCCGAGCGGTTGCATCATCGCGGCCTCAGCGGCGGTGATGTTCGCCGCGGGTTGCTGGAAGGCGAGGCCAGGCCCTCCATTAGCGACCCACTGACTCGGGTGAGCAGAAGAGACGACTGGCTCCTCTCCGGTTAAGGAGAGGCCAGTCGTCATCGGAGCGATGAGCCCGGTGGGTGACGGTTACGATAACAATCACCCGCCGGGTGAGGGGATCAGGGACCGAGCGGAAACTCGACTCCTGACTCGGCCGAGCAGAGTATACCCCCTCCCCTCATAACACCGAGAGAGGCGAGACGAAGGGGTTGGTGTCCCTCCTCGCCTGGTCGGAAGACAGTCCATTGGGCTCCGGTGATCGGAATCAATGTGGTCACCGCGGGACAGAGTCAACCGATGAAATCGATGGGCCTGGGAGCATGCTGCACACGTACCCAGGACGCCCCCAACAGACCAATGAAGGACACTGGCGGGGGTTTTGGTACAGGCCCCATATAGGTTCCCTTTCCGCGAGCCGAGAGTATACGTAGGCATGTCCTCCGCCTTACCAAAAAAAAGGTAGGACAAGGTCACGTTAAATTTTTTAAATAGAACCTCTATTTTTCATTACATATTCTCATAACTTACCTCGAGAGCTTTTCAAAACACAATAATAAAGTGTTCTTTTATTAAGTACTTTCCGAATATGTCATATAAAGTGATCAACCGCCCAAATTGAAAGAGGCAGTCCAAATTTTATGTCTTCATCACTTTACAACGTGTTCCAAATTTTGTCTCAAATTAGGAACACGGTTATGAATTATCCTTCTTTTAAGTGTGAAAGTAATAAGTGCGAAATATAATTTTTAATGTGATTTTTTATTTAAAAGGTAAATGTTTATTTTACACAGCCCGCCACAAACGACTTCTTACTATCCTTGATGTTGATCTTGACTTTCAAGGAGGTTAAGATCAATGATTTTTTCCATCGCTCATTATTCATTAAAAAGTTATGAACAAAACAATTTTTATAAATAGCACACAATTTTTAAACATAAAGTACATATTTCAGCAGTATTTTCCCTTGACAGAGGTAGGTGAAAGTCATGCTCTCCCAAGCAGGGGAAAGATGAGGTGGGATCGCTTCAGGTGGATGTCGTGCTCTCCTAAGTAGGGGGGGGGG
>NW_017257436.1:0-9050 GCF_001594055.1 Mycetomoellerius zeteki | reverse complement strand
GGAGTCACTTCAGGTGATAGTAGCGCTCCCCAAGGAGGGGTGATGGTGGGGTGGGAGTCGCTTCGGGTGAAAGCAGCACGCCCCTAGCAAGGGGGAGGTAGTGTGGAAGTCGCTTCACTACCTGCCACGACTTTCGGGCACACAATTTTCCACGCGAAGCGACTCCCACCCCGCTTCCCACTGCTTGGGGGTGTGCGACTTTCACCTGAAGCGATTCTCACCCCAACCTTCCCCATGTTTGGGGACGCACAACTTTCACCTGAAACAATAAAAATTTTTCTGTTCATAACTTTTTAATGAATGATGAGCGATGGAAAAAATCAATGAGCTTGACCTCCTTGAAGATCAAGGTCAACATCGAGATTGGTGAAAAGTCATTTGGAGCGAGCTGTGTAAAGGTAAACATTTATCATTTGATATAACTTTTGTTGTAATCTTATGTAACGTTATACATTAAGTGTTATCAGTTATTTACGAATATAATAATAAGATAAATATAGAATATAATAATAAAATATCGTTCATGTGTTTTATTAACATTCATAAGAAGATATCTATTCAAATTTAATTATGATGATTTATATTGAATTTTTTTTAATGTCCATCTTTAGCTTCTTGAGAAATTGATTGCCTTAATATAAACTTTACCTGTAATTACCTGTAATAATTTTTCCTTTAAACGTTTTGTTTCAGACAATAAATCACTCGTCATACTTTTTATACTCATTTCAACTGTGATATGACTTTTACGTACTTTTCGATATTTCTCATCAGTCTCACGTGCTGTTTGCCGTATTGTTTTCATATCTGTAATAATATAAACAGAAGATTAAAATTACATAAAGAAACATCCCACAAGATTAAATCAATATATAAAATAAAGAGCCTCAAATAACCATAGATTAGAAACAATTTGAGAATTATGCAGAATAGGGTCTTTTCCGAATTTCGACATTTTTCTATTGCAATATTGATATAACTACTTTTGTTATGGCTCAAAGAGTGATAATAAACCGGAGAAGGTCGAAAAATATATCGTGTACCCACTTTTATAATTATTATTTATTTCCATTATAGTAATTCATTAAATACGTTATATTTCTACTCGTATACTGAATGATAACATTAATATTCTACCATCCAAATGGAGCGTTATAAAATATATGCGTAGAGACAGTACGCTGCCCCTAAAAATATAACCTAATCCAATCCATATTTTAGTTTAGTGATAAGGGAGCAAGAAGGTTAGTTGTAAGGTGCGTCCTTATTCAAGTCGTTCTGACAAGGACGTTTAATTGGTGATATTTTAAGTTCGAGTTATTTGAGGCCGAGTCCTAAGAAGGACTCGGCAGCGACTAGTTTTGTCAGTCGCTAGTTTTGTCTTCGATGCCGGCGCAGGCAGTTATGGCGCCTCTTGTCGCTCCGAGTAGGCGGTCGTCGGTGGTATGCGTGCCGTTCTGATGGTAATCAGTACTATATCCCTGGTATAACCCAATTTCGTGGCTCGGTTTGTATAGCCCGGGTGGGCAAACGCTGTGGAAATAGCCCTACTTTTCTTTATATAAAAAGATGGAAGAAAGGAGGATTTGGATGGTGAGAAGTTTGGATCGTGCCTCATCGCGGCCTGTGGAGGTATTGTCCCAGCCCCTTTACTGATCGAGCTACGGCGAATCCTACGATGGGCTTACGTACACCGAAGGCATGGGGGAGGAATTGATTACTGCGACGGCCACGGTTGGTGGCGGAGGGTGTGGCGCCCCCTAGAAATGGGAAGTATCGAAGCCGGGGAGATGCTCCGGCGGCGGCGGCGGTACGCGAAGTGATCGCAGATCTCGCGGTCCTGCGCGTGTCGTGGGAGGAGACATTCTTACCTTATAGATAACTGCATGGAAGATGCATAGAAGCGGAAACAATCCCCCCCCCGTGAGCACCATTGACGCGTCTCGAAGTGAACACTTTCAGGACGTCGAAATGGAGGATGATACCAAGGCGAAACAGGAGACGGCGGAAGTCGCCGTACGTGGCCCGAGCCTTGCTGGGGCAGGGTACATCAAACCCTGCCATAAAAGAGCGCTTCAGTGCGACAAGCTCACAGCCGGTTCTCTCCGAGGCGAGCAAAATGCAAAGCCTCGGAGAATCCACGGAGTCCATTTGCCCCTTTACCTCCTTTAATAAAAGAAAGGCAAAGGAGGCTGTGGCGCTCCTGGATGAGGAATACGATCGGGCGGATCCATCGCCGCTCGATGCCTTCGGTCTGGTAGGCCGGCGAAGGATCCCTCGCATGAGGGACTATTCACCGAGGCAATGAGGACCGAGTAGGAGGTGGCTAAATAGACCAAGCGCCTGTTGTAAAAGGCCGCCTTCATCGCGGAGCCCTAAAAGACTCTCTCATTCAAGAAAAACGAGAGAAGGTTATGTGAGTCCAAGACCTCTTAGTTGATTTGGACATACAGCCCATCGAGACTGTGGTAGGCATGGCCAATGAGGCTATAGATCTCATAGCCAAGTCAATTGAGAAGTCAAAGAATATTAAGGGCAAGATAACCGGCTATCTTTAGAGAACGGCGACTAAGCTCACCGCCGTCTGCGATGTGCTGGGAAGGCGCGCTTCCGCCGACCTCTCGCAAGACTCCCACGCTACTGGTGGGAGCGAACGTGACCGCGAGGTGCAGCACCTTAGGGAGGAGATTACTCGCTTCCATAAGGAAAGGCTACAAATGGAATGATTTACGACATCGCGACTAACGCTATCAGTCGGTGTTCTAGCGCGACCGGTAATCACACACACAAACATAAGCCTATGTCCATGTGCGGTTGCACTCGGCCAGCTTCGGTCGGCTTCGGGCGTTCGGGCGTGTGCGTGCTAAGAGCGAACGAGACAGCGTTTCACAGGAGCGTGAAGCGACCGAAAATATTTTCTCGGCCGCTCGAAAGTGTATCGAGAGGCAAGAGGACATCTGGAGATACGGCAGTGTCTCGGCACTAAGCATGGCGCGAGACACTGCCGTATCTCCTTTACGCGAACCAGCGAATTGCGGCAGATCGGATCTAAATAACGACTGTCCCGATTGAATCTTTAAGTACACTTAATCGATAGCTTACACTCCGATTGTATTATACGTGCTTTTATTTCTTCTCTACGCATCTTATAAGCGAAGATATTGCGACGCAAAGTTCGGATTTGTAACTTTTCACGTTCAGATACGTCATTGTCATCGTCGACCGCATTCCGTGCATTCCTTTTATGTCCTGACATTTTTTACGCAAGGAGCGCTAGTGACATACATGATCAGCTAATGCATTTTTACTTTCTGAGGTACACTTTAGCATTTAATTACAACTACTTCTTCATTTTTCTTATACTTGAGCATATTTACACACGAATATGTATATTTTCGAGTGCGTTATTTGCTATTTAACATTTTATTTTACTATATATATTTTGAGTTATACAAATTTAAACAATACCATGGCATTTTGCTAATGTGGCCTTCTATGGATATTGATTACTCACGACCTCTTTTTTAAGGTTTTCATATCAAAATAATTATTTGATAATCGATTGTATCTCTCCTGTTGATCTATAGTTTATATTACGTGTACCATTTTTAGTACTGAGATTTTTAGTACTGAGCAGCTTATATACAGAAGTTATGTGAATATATTGTGATGTGATGTTTTTCACCGTCCGTCACAAGGATCGTTCGACCTGGCCGACGTAGCGCGGCAAATTTGTCCTGTGTCCCCCCGACGCGGAGGGCGGGCGTGCCGACGCTTGTTGCGATTTTCGAGCGGGAATTTGGAGATTTTTGTCGTTGCGTTTCGCATAACATTACTATTTCTTTTTGTAAATTTGTCTGAGAGTTTTTAGTATCGGCGGCTGCGATAGGTAATTTAATGTGCGTCACGTTCCACCACCTCAAGGAGGCGGCCAAGAAGAAGATAGAAGACCATATTGGAGGCCCGAGGCCACCCAGAGGAGGGGTGATACCGTTCCATACTATCAAATTAACGCCGCGAGCAAAACGTGTTTTCCTGAAGCCGAACTCTTTACAGGCGACTATGCCGTGGGAGCGACAAAGGCGGCGTGAGGGGATGGCCACCTTCAGCCACAGAACGAGCGAGGGACCCCGCTGTTGGTACCGCACGGAAGCCTCTGCCGAGAGGAGACCTTGAATCCGGAGGCCGAGCGTGTTTGCCAAGGAACCCATCGAATCCGGATGACACGCCGGCAAAAGCAATATAGAGGGGACCGTGCGAGCAGCCGAAACGACGCCAGCCTTGAGTCGAATCCCGCGCGCTCAAGGATCTAGGGCGCGCGACGCGATAGCAAGTTGCGAGGACTCGCGGAAGCTCGCGAGATGGCCCTCGGCCAATCAGGGCCGATAAGGCTTATCACGTGGGTCCACGATCGCCTGCGCGCCCCCGAAGGGACCTCGGGCCCGACACTTGCGCTGTGGACACGAGGCGATAGAGACGTGCGAGACACAAGACTACAGGAGAAAGAAAGCGAGTGTCGAGAGGATCCTGTGGTGAGACGAACGTAACATATTGTAAAGCCGCCGATTTCCGAATTGGAGGGATCGTACGTATCCGCGAAATTGTTGTTGGATCCGGTGGGGTTGGATCCTTTCGCGAGCAACTGCGTCGCGGCTGCACGCGCGCTCCGCGTAATCGTGCCATCCCGTCCGATACCGTCTTGGTTTCGTTATAATTTCGAGTTATTTTGCACGCCCGCCGCGGCCACAGCCAGGTCATTTCGTATCGTATCGTCGCGTCATAATTTTGTATCGCATCGACGCGTCATAATTCTGTACCGTATCGTCGTGTCACAATTCTGTATCGTATTGTTGTGCCGTAATTTTGTATCGTACTGTTGCGTTGCCGTTTCGTGTCGTGTACTATCGTCGTCGTAGTAGATCCTAAACTTCAGAGGATGTTCTCGCGTGTTCACGCATTCCGAAGATTTTCGTAACTGCGTCATGGATCTCCGTAACCGCGATACATGCGTCGCGTAGAATTACGCTAGAATCGAGAGCTCGTCCATCAGAGAAGAGAAGCGGTTACTTAATATCGCGTGTCGAGAACGTATCGCAGAGGTCAGAGCGCTTGCATGCCGCAGAATCAATCCGTCTGCCTGTACGTCGGAAACTGTGTAATTGACTTAAAGAATAGATTTGTTATTATCTCATTGTTATTAATTCTGCCTACTTGACTGTTTTCTCGCCTCACTTGTTCTCCAAAAGATCCTCCGTTCCCGACCACGAACCACCCCCTCTGCCATTATCGTGGCTGAGCAGTCGGTTATTAGAGCCGTCCGCATTCGTGAGTCTCTCCACCTCAGTATTTTCGAGTGAGAACGTACCGAAAGATTTAAGAAAGAGGGGCACGCTCTCTCGTGCCTGGCGCCCAATCATTGACGTGAAGTTTAGAGTATGTAAAATTTGAGAAAGCCGTTGTGGCGTTGAGCTTTTTTAGTGTTGTCGTGAAGGTATCGACTAAGGAGAGGTAGAGCAATACTCGCGAACGCGCGACGAAATGGCACCACGCTCGTGAGTGCGGTCGCAGTAGTATGTGCATCATGCATAATTAATATATCGGACACTGACATCGACGTAATGTATCTCAGGAAGTACGATATCGATTCTTTCGATGCGCTAGTCGGTCAGTCCTGCTCTAATTGGAGACAGCCTATGTATACGATATTTCCGTGCAACGTGTGCCCAATGTGCACATATTGAAAAAACTATTGTGAACAGTATTGTGATGAGACATGGAAGAATGAACATGATCCTGCTGTAGACGATGTGCTGTACGTTCTCCGTAATCCGCAGAGGAGAAACAAAGTTGCGCGAATATCCAGTACAGTTCCTATGCGATCGAGAATTAGGCATACGCGGAGGGAAACAATGGGTCGTTATCCAAGACCCCATTTCTCATTGATCTTTACTAGCACGACAGAAAGTGTACACACGATTTCAACACGAATGTTACAAGGATGATGACTATGAAAAGAGATATTGGTGGAATAGAAATTTCAATATAATAAGGGATGATTATTGGGCGAAGAAAATCGTGGAAAAGAGCAAGCGTGTCTGCATGTGCGTTAAGATTTCCGCGGGTAGTGAGATGTGCGTCGAACTGCTGATAATTGACAATATATGGACGGAGTATTGCGACCGCGATAAGATTCCTGTGCTAAAACTGTTTCTTGACAAGTGCGATGATCAATGCTATGAATGTGAAGAGTGCATCTTCGCTCTTAGACATAATAGCAAGTTGCTAAATCACTATTTCGATCTAAATACGAGGGCAAATCAATAAATACGCGTGTTTGAAGACAGGTGACGTTGCTGATGCAAGTTGGCATTACCATCGTGTACTACTATCTTTCAAATGAAGCCATAGAAAATTTCAGAGTGATTCATGCAATCGTCTTGATTTGACAGCAATTCGTAGCGAGAGTGTTTGATGTTTTCCGATACAATGGAAAAAGAACAATATCGATCCGTGATTCGCTTTTTATTTTTGGATGGAAAAACGTGCAAAGAAATAAAAACGAAGTTGGATGTCATCTATGGGAACCCTTCACCATCAATGACAACCGTTAGATATTGGTTCAACGAATTCAAACGTGATCGTTTGTCTGTTTTTAATGAGGAGCGCCCAGACCGCCCGGCAGACGTAGTTACTGAGGAAATCGTTGAAAAAATCCACGACATGATTCTCGCTGATCGTCGAACGAAAGTGCGTGAAGTAGCAGAGGCCATAAGCATGTCGTATGGAACGGCATTCAATATTTTGCATGATAATTTGGGAATGAAAAAGCTGTCAGTCCGATGGGTGCCGCGATTGCTCACGGTGGACAACAAGCGAATGCGGCTATCAATTTCAAAGCAATGTTTGGAGCTGTTTAAGCGCTATCCGAAGGAGTTTTTGCGTCGAGTAGTAACCGTTGATGAAACATGGATTCATTACTACACACCGGAGACCAAGGTACAGTCAAAACAGTGGATTTCATCCGGCGAACGGGCTCCGAAGAAAGTCAAGACGGTCCCATCGCCCGGAAAAGTGATGGTCACTGTTTTTTAGAATGCGTAAGACGTAATCTTCATCGACTACATGGGGAAAAGCAAAACTATCACGGGGCAGTACTATGCTGACTTATTGGGCCGATTCGATATTGAATTGAAGAAAAAACGACCCCATTTGGCGAAAAAAAAAGTGTTGTTCCATCAGGATAATGCACCGGCTCACTCCTCTGCAGTCGCCACAGCCAAATTGGTCGAATTGCGATACGCATTGCTGCCGCATCCACTCTCCGGATTTGGCCCCTTGCAACTTTTTCTTGTTTCCAAACTTGAAAAAATGGTTCGGTGGAAAAAGATTCACGTCGAATGAGGAGGTCATTGCCGAAACAGGCCTATTTTGCAAAGTTGGACAAATCGTATTTTTCGGAGGGGTTAAAAAAATGGCAGAAACGTTGGGAAAAGTGTATCCTCCTAAAAGGGGATTGAAAAATAAAAAAAAGTTTTGTGAAAATCTTGCGTCTTCATTACTAACACAGATATTTATTGATTTGCCCTCGTATAAAACTGTGTTGCAACGCGTGTGAACAAGTCACGTGCAAGTGCTCCGTGGATGAGTATGACGTGATCTAAAGACTGAAAAAAGACATGGAAAACCACGAGCGAGTGAGACGCGAACTGCTGGAGCAGTGCAGTCAGATCGCTAATCTGGAGAAATGTTTCGCATGGCTGAACGATGCGACGAGTGCATCGAGCAGCTCGAAGAATTTTGTCGTGTCAAGCGTCCGCGCCTCGTCATTGGACACAGACAATCCATGGTGGTGACTATCGCGCGACTTGCGGGTGCAAAGACACAACTGGAGCGACGTTTCGTGCACGTTGGCGGCGAGTACGCGAGCGGCGACGACAGATCCCTCGTCTGGCGAGAGTTCGACACCGCGTTTGAGAGTCGTGTTTTGACCAATGCGGTGATCAACGTGAACTACATCGAGCTGCGGCGGTTTTTGGAAGACGCGGGTAGTGTAGTGCTCGAGCGAGTGCGAGTCGCCGTAGAAAGACACGGTAGTGTAAAAGTGAACACCGCGTTCAACGGCGAGTTTATAGTGGGCGATAAACACACTAATAAAAGTATAAACACTCGAAACTTTGAACTCTTTCGATACACCGATTTGCGCGAGTGGTACGAGCGGCGCGTCGTCGAGCCCATCTTAGCATCGCTGGACGAATTTCAGGAACGTGACAGCGGGTGGGCGCTGTCGCGGATGCTCAACTTGACAGTGAACGTGAATAAATTAAATCCCATGCGCGCGAGATGTAACATCCAACTCCCGCGAAAAATTATACTGAAGAAAGTGGTGATCAATGTGCGTTCGATGGACAATGCATGCTTCGCGTGGTCAGTGATTGCCGCTCTACACCCGGCTGCAAAGCATACGGAACGAGCGTCATCGTATCCACATTATACGTCGGTACTGAATCTCACCGGCATCGAGTTTCCGATGACGTTAAATGACATTCCAAAATTTGAACGTTTGAACATAGTATTGATCAACGTATACGGTATCGAAAATAAACAGATCCTTTCTCTATGGTTCACCAACGATAAGAAGGAGAAGCACGTGAACATGCTGTACCTCCAAGATCCACGCGACAACAGCCTCAGCCACTTTGCGTGGATCAAGAATCTATCGCGTCTTGTGAGATCGCAAATTACTGGGTACAAGAACAGAATATATTTTTGCGACCGGTAAGCATACATATATGAAAAAAAGCAACCTTCTTAAAATAACAATATTAGTAATAAAAAAATTTAAACATTTTTAAAGACGATGCTATGTGAGAAACATAATTAATAGTAGAAATTAAAAATCCTTTTACGGTCGAAGCTAGATCTATAATGCTTTAAATAATTCAATGTGAATTATATATATACTATATATGTCCTTGCATATATACCATATTTGTAGTCCTTCAAACTGCGCGCAGTTTGCGCCCGAATTGATTTTCCGGACTTATAAACGC
>NW_017257435.1:401329-402287 GCF_001594055.1 Mycetomoellerius zeteki | reverse complement strand
ACTTCAAAAAATATTTTAATATATAACAACGATGATTTATTTATCTTTAATATGTTTAAAACTTGAAAAAATCTAACTATATCCATTATATCCCAGGTTCCCCTATAAAGGCCGATGTATCATTGCTTAGATACAGAATTATAAAAGATACGTGTATTTTTATATGGGAGTAGTGGATACTGAATTTCATGCTTTGACAATAAGAATTGTATGAAATCTTTGTAGAAATCTGTCATCATCTTTTAGTGTATTTTACTGTTAAATTGTTATAATTTTTCGTTAATGATACTCTATATGTAATCAGGAGCGTTTATTCTAATACATGAATGTTTCGTAATTTTTTCTTATTTACATAAATAGAATATTAAGTAAAATATAAAATCAAAAACATGATACATTGAAAATGGTGAAAATATTATAGTTAAATGTAACCAACCCAAGTTATAATGGCTTTATGTATCTTTGTATCATATACAAAGAATTTCATCAAACAGCAAACGCAATTAGTCATCAGTTCCACGGCCGATTAAGTAATTGACGTTGGTGAAACCGGCCCAAATGGTGGTTTCCATACGAGAAGCATGCACGCTTAGCGCTTTTTTTACCTTTTTTTTAAAAAGGTAAGTTTGTACACAATTAAAGTCCGAATTACATGGAATTTAACTTGGCGCCAATTGTTGATATCAAATCTTTTATACGAATGATACATATCATTAGAGTTATTAAGTAAATAACAAGAAACAGTACCATTTGTGTTTTATTTTTTAATATGATAGATAGAATTTTTATACCTAGACCGAGCATTCGATCTGGCATGAAGCTAACTAGTTGACAGAGAAACTGTGCGACAAAGAGCTATCGTTGTGTATGTTCCTCTCTTTTCCTCTAAAGCAACGGTGTCAACTCCTGATGACATCTCGATCATAACGCATATAATATTCTAAATAATGTCTTCAAC
>NW_017257435.1:332745-399728 GCF_001594055.1 Mycetomoellerius zeteki | reverse complement strand
GAGACACTACCGTGTCTCCAGATTAAGTTCCACAGCTTATCTGCACACTTTTCATTACTATCTCACCTCTGCCTTTCGAGATTAATTTTTTTCCTCCTCTATCCGCTAATGATATATCTCTCTCTTCATCTATAATATTTTCAATAATGGTTTCACTACTTACCATGTGACTTGTCGCGCCCGAATCCAAGAGCCACATATGACTTTCGGACTCATCTCTTATCATATGATTTTTTTCTTTACCATTCATTAATGTGTACACTTGCTCAGTATCTTTCACTGATAATACCGCTTCGTCCGTGGTTTTCAACTTAACCTCATTTCCTTCATAATTCCGTGCTCTTCCTCTTCCTCTTAAAGCCCCTCTGAATCCTCTTCATTGTGATACACTTCTTTTTGACTCCTTACAATCGGCTGCTACATGATTGATACCTTGACAGTTGAAGCATTTTTGTTTGTTCCGACATTCGCTCGCTGAGTGGCCCTTCATTCCGCAGTTGTAACACGCAAAATTATATTTTGTTTTTTCTTTCGCTCTTCTCACGTACTCTTCTTTTGAAGTTTTTTTCTCGTTTCTCTTCATTCTTCTTAATTCTTCTTGTTTTAACGCATACTGTATATCATTTACGGTTATCTCCTTCTGATTTTCTAATACTCGTACATTTTGGTCGAATTCTGGTCTTAATCCTCTAAAAATGTACATCCTCAACTCATAGTGTTCTATGTTTCTCCCAAGCTGGATATATTGATTTTTCAAGGCCTCTGCTCTATTTATACATACAATATATGCTCTCATCCTTTTTCATGCGTAAGTTTGACAATTCGCTAAGCGATCTAGCCTTTAACTGTTCTGTTTCGGCTACCATGTTATTTTTTATTAAGTTCCACAGCTTATCTGCACACTTTTCATGATTGTATCTTAGTAACTATGCTTTGCTTATTGTATTGATTATCACTGTACGCGCCGCATAGTTATCGTCATCCCACTCGTTCCATTGCTTAAATTTCTCTTAATATTATTCGACGCCTTCTTCAGGTTTCACAGGTGGCATCACATTTATCACCTTTTTCCAGAGCTTCTTGGATCTCAGGCTTCCACCGATGTGAACCTGGCGCCCAACTTTATCAAAAATAAAAATTAATACCGTAGCGCGTTTGTACTTCGTTTGTACCTGTTTGTATCGATCCTTATTTCGTTTATACCTCAAACAGTTAAACAAAAAATGAAAAATAAAAATGGCCAGCGCGCAACTTTAAGATTTTTTAATTTCATTTATGCCATTCGAAAGAGAATCGTACCCGTTTGTACCTCTTTTATTTTCGTTTGTATCTCGAAGGGTGAGATACCGCGCTTTTCAATTTTTGTATATAACTGTACATATATTTTTGTATATAGCTGTACATATATAGCATGCCCTATATAGCTAACTTTATCAATTTTCAAGATATCGAAATGGGACCTTAAAAGGTACGTTACTCTTGCAGTGCGGTGCCAGCGCGCAAATTTAATAACCTTTAAAAAGTACTTAAAGGCCAGAACTCTAAGCGAAATCAATAGAAATCGTCGGAACTATTGTAGGACTGTCGGAGAATGCTAAAAAGTTGGCTGGAACTGGCTGTCAAGTGGTACTTTACTCTTGACGTGCGGTGCCAGCGCGCGGTTTAATTATTATTTAAAATTATTTAGAGACCGGAACTATTGTTAAAATCTGTCAGGAATTGTAGAACTTATCGAGAACTATAAGATTACTTTGTTTTAATTGATTTTTTCGATGCCATGGGAAGTTAGCACCTCAAATTTTCATGTGTTATTTTTTTTTAGCTAAATCAACGGAACTATTTAAATAACATCAGAATCTAAAGAACTATTGCGGGTGCCATTGGAACTCGTATTAAAACTTGCAGTGCCAAAAGATGAGGTGCCAACTTCACACACGTCATATATACACTTATTGTAGTCTGTTGCAGTCAATGCATATATTTATTAAAGTTAACACTTTGTGACATATACAATACAAAAATTTATAAGATTATTTAAAATATTATATATTTATTATGTTATTTTTAATTAAATGTTTTATTTTAATATTTTTCGGTTTAGTTATTCATATATTTTTTTCATTTATTAGTTTATTGAAGTTTCATTGAAAAATTTTGTCAAATATAATTTTACAAACTTTTAGATTAGAAATTGACATTTGAAATTCAGAAAATGAAATAGAAATATATATGTATAGTAATTAAAAAAATTTTTAGATGTTAATTTTTGAAATTTCATTAATTACGCAATTAAAGCCCTTTTAACTTTTTCTAATTCAATACATTTTAATAAATGTTCAATAAAAATGTTACGTATAGAATATAACAATTATTTTTAATAGACATACTAAAATATTGTTTTTAATATTCAATATGTGATATAATATCAATTGTGTGTATGTATGTACAGTTATATACAATATATATATACGTATATATATATATATGTATATAATTAATAAATAGTTAATCTTACTCACTAGCAGTGGTACCGCAATTTACTTCATCCGTTGCAAATGCCGCCTCAGGAATGATCCGCTCAGCTCCATCGAGGAAACAATCAATCCCAAAAACGAACACTTAATTCGGCATACCATTAAACGATCTCCGAAACTTGATCCGTACATTTCATTTTCGAAAAAATGCGAAAATCAAGATCACATATTTACATCACGATATTGCCACGTAATGACATGCGAAACACAAGACAAAATTTTCTATTCTGAGACACGTTCCCGCGTACAAATTATAATTGATACTATTTTCACGAACACCTGATGCAAGATATACCATATTCCATTAAGGGGAGGTTACTAATCTAGAGGTCCAAAATTTATGTATTTTTTACCAATTTTTTTCATAAGGAAAGAAAAAAGATATCAAAATAATGTTTTTTGCATTATATTTCTTATATTTCCACATACAAAAAAAATTTTTTATTTTTAGAAATGTAGAAAATTGCGGCTATAGACTACGGGTTCATCAGAGCGTGCAGCGCGTATGTGGCCAATTGGCGGGAAATCTCGACTATCGACAGTTTATCTGAGACAAATAAACTAATGCAACCATTAAAATGTATTAAATTTGTGGGGCTCATTTTATTAAACAAATTTTTTAATTTACAAAATAGCAGCCATTTGAAATTAAGTGTCAACTTTCATCAACTTTTTTTCACTTTCAACCTGTTCAAAGAAATAGTTATTTTAGAAAATTTATGGCATTTTTAGGTTCATGGCCCCATAAAAATTATCTATTTTTCGTAGGAAAAAACTTCATGTCAATCGGATTGGTTGAAGCTGTACATTTCCCGCCAGTTTGAAAAACATAAACTCGAGAAAAACGCGACAAAATAAAGTTTTATTTTATGATAATGATTTTAGTTAACTACAATATTTTGCAATTTATATTTAATCAGCGATTCCTGGCCCATATAAGTCAATTTCTCCTCTGTTCGAAGAATAAATTTTGCTGCATTTGAACCCTTCTCCTTTCGATTCTTGCTTGTTTTGCGCGTAATACCGTTGAGCTCACTTAATTTTCGATCGGTGCAAAATCCGGTTTAACAAGTCATAAATTGCTTCAACATTTTGAATATTGCAAAATCCTTTTACAGGCATATTCTACTTTAGAGATGCAAAAAATGTAAAAAGAAAAAATCGACTTTTTTTTATCCTCCAAAGTAGAATCTCCCCTTAAACACAGTAGGCAAAAGTCTAAGATCTCAATATTGTAAAGGCCCTCAAATTAACTTTTAGCTTCTAACTTCAAAATTTGCCTCTGCTATGTCTGTCCAGATAGACTATCATTCAATAATTTTCTTCACATATCAGATATTATGTATTTATTTTAACACAACAGTTGCTTTCATTAATAAAAAACTTAATTCAAATGCGATAACATAAATAACTTCTAATTGTTTCGATTATGATATTAACTACAGCGATCTAACTATAACCAATTATCATATATTCCATTCCATTTCAAAAGTTTTTCTCTTTTTACATTTCTAATATAAATAAAAATTTTTATTTATTAAAAATATTTAAAAAATGCTAAAAAGTTTTTAAATATATTAAGAATATAAAAAGAAAAGTTTATATATTTAAGTATTGAAATCATATACTATATTAACCACAACGACGCGCGACGCTTCTACTAAATAACTACCAGTAGTAATCACACAAATAATGGCAACTTACTACCGCGCGATAAATATATATTTAAAATACCGTAAATTTTAATTTATGTATATAATTTAGAAATAAAAATAGCAGTATTAACTGAGAGGTTGTTTTTATCATTTCCACGTTATTAAGTTTTTTATGTTCATAGACAAGAAGGCTTAAAAGTAATCAGGGCTCAGAGACCAATAGGAAAACGAATCCTAGTTAAATAGATGGCAGCACAAGACCATGATTCTAAATTTGGCAACTCTGTGCACTCCTTGCTTCTTGCCGCTTGATCGTGTACGTTAACCACGAGAAGATTGTATCGTAGCGATATTTTATATTAAATAGTTTATTCATAGAAGAAATAAGCGAGTACATATTCGTTCGATAGCCCATTATTCTCACAATTGGTAGCAGAGCGTGGTTGCGTAGTATATCCGTGTGGGGCTATCGAATATTCCGAGAATTTATTCGAGTGTAAGACACGCGTTTTCAATATGGCAGAAAATTGGAATTTGACTAGTGTGGAACCACTCGACGACACAAATTATTTCCTGTGGAACGAAAAAATAGAAGGAATCCTAAGAGCAAAGAAACTTTGGAAGAAAGTAATGAATATGAAGCCACCTGACAAACCTGAAGAAGGAGATTAAAATATGCAGAAAAATTCAAGCTATGGAACGAATGGGACGATGACAACTACGCCGTACGTACAGTCATGATAAACACGATGAGTAAAGCTCAATTATTGAAGTACAGTCACGAAAAAGATGCAAATAGGCTATGGAATCTAATTAAAAACAATATGGCAGCGGAAACTGAGCAGTTTAAGGCGAGGTCATTAAGTGAATTGTCAAATCTAAAAATGAATAAGGGCGAAAGTGTAGATGCGTACATTAATAAAGCGGAAGCTTTAAGAAACCAATGTGGACAACTCGGTAAGAACATAGAAAATTACGAATTAAGGATGTACATCACAAGAGGACTAAAATCAGAATTCGATCAGAATGTACAAGTGTTAGAAACTCAGAGAGAGCTAACAATTAATGACATAAGATATGCGTTGAAACAAAAGGAAATAAGAAGAGGTAAACGAAAAGATGAAAGAACATCGAAAGAGGATATGTAAGGAGAGCGTAAGAGAAATCACGAAATGACTGTATATGCTACAATTGCGGAATGAGAGGCCACACATCAAGTGAATGTCGAAACAGACAGAAGTACTTCAATTGCCAGGGATACAATCACATCGCGGCTGATTGCAAAGAACCGAAGAGAAATATTTCGCGTGAAAGAAGATTTAAAGGAACCTCAAGAGGAAGAGGAAGAGGACGTGGTCAAGGGTATAATGAAAGTACATTGAAAATTACAGATGAAGCGATATTAACTGTAAGAGATCGAGCACACGTGAGTAAAACTATAATAAATAAAGGAGCAGAGCATGCGATACAAGATAAGTCGAAGAGATATATATGGCTGTTAGATTCAGGCGCGACAAGTCATATGGTAAGCAATAAAGTCATATTTGATAATATAGAGAACGAAAAAAGAGACATTTCCTTGGCTGACAAAGATGGAAAAACTAACCTCTGATGGTCGAGGTGAAATAGTAATAAAATAGCATTTAAATGCCATTTAAAAACCATATGATGATAGGATACGGTTAAAAAATGTATTATGTGTATAATTCATTAACATGAATTTATTATCGGTAGCAAAAATCATTGATCATGGTTATAAAGTAGAATTTGATAAATATGGAGCCATCGTTTACAGGGACAAAAATGAGATAAAAATGACAGCCGTAAGGAAGGAGAATGCGTACTACGTTAAATCATCTGTGATAAAAAATGAAACAGCAGTGAGAACAGAAGAAATGGATATATGGCACAAGAGACTCGGACACACAAGCAAGAAGATCATCGAAGAAATGAAGAATGAGGATCTGGTGATAGGATTAAAAAAAACAAACAGAGATGAGGCAACATGAGTCATGCGTGGAAGGAAAAATGTGCCGTAAAGAGCATCTTAGATTAACAAGTAGAAAAACCAATAAAATAATGGAACTATGGCATATAGATTTGATAGGTCCCATAAATCCATCCCCACATGGCGGTAAGAGATATTTACTATTATCGACGATTATTCGAGAATAATATTTATCGATTTTTTGAAGGAAAAAAATGAGGCTGGCGAAAAATTAAAGAAGCTAATTACACAGAAGGAGAATCAGACTGGAATGAAGTTAAAGGCAATCAGATCTGATAACGGAGGAGAATTCGTAGGAAAGAACGTAGAAGAGTGGTTCAAAAAGGAATAAAACACGAATTTAGCCCGGCAAGAACACCTCAGTGTAATGGTGTGGTAGAAAGAGCCAACAAATATATAATTGAAATGATAAGGACGATGATGACAAACTCAAAAATGCCGCTAGAGTGTTGAGCTGAAGCAACGTATACAGCAATGCATATAAAAAATAGGAATAAGACATGGGAAGACCCCGTATGAAATCTAGAATGGTAGGAGGCCGAATGTAAAGTATATGAGGAGATTCGGTTGCGTAGCATACTTATTGAACAAGGAAACACAAAGAAAGAAATTTGATCCCAAAGCTATTAAAGGAATATTTATAGGATATGCAACGAACAATACGTACAGAATATATATTCCCGAATTAGGAAAAGTAAAAGCTGATTGTGATGTAAGGTTTGATGAGACTAGGAACGGATGTGAGCTATTAAATACAGAAAATTCTGACACAATGAAGAAAGAAGAATTAATAGTTATAGGATTGGGGTACAAAAATAAAGATGAGATAGTTGAAGAAGAAAGGATCAGCAAAAATGATAGCAGTGAATATGAGGATGCTGTTGTAGGAGATTCTTCAGAAAAAGAGAGTGATGACGGAACATTTTCCGTCGTGATGTCATCACTCTCTTTCCTCTCTTATTAGTTGTTTTCGAGCTTCTATCTCGGCTTTTGTAATCCCTTTTGGTCTTCCTCTAATCTTCTCTTTCGTCTGTTGTGTTTCTATTTCCATGAAGATATGGAAATATTAGAGAAAGACCAAAAGGGACTACAAAAGCCGAGATAGAAGCTCGAAAGCAACTAATAAGAGAGGAAAGAAGGGAAGAAGGAGAATACAGAAATCTTAGGAGGAGAGAATCAAGGGTCAGCAGTTGGCATTGTTGACAATAGACAATGAAGTTCCGAAGACTATTCAAGAAGCAAAACAATCAAGCCAATAGGAACATTGGAAACGGGCTATATCTGAAGAACTGTTATCAATGGAAAAACATGAAGTGTGGAATACTGTGTCTCGACTTAAAGATGAGAAAGTGATCAAATGCAAATGGGTATTCAACATCAAGGAAGATCCTAATGGACAACGGCGATTCAAAGCGCGATTGGTGGCCCAAGGATGCGGACAACGTCCTAGAGTAGATTATGATGAGACGTTCGCTCCTGTGGTAAAAACTGAAACAATAAGATTGTTGTTCAGTATAACAGTCTAAAAAGGGAGAAAAATGAAGATTTACGATGTAAAGACCACATATCTACATGGGAAGTTAAAAGAAGAAATTTATATGGAACTGCCAGATGGGATCCAAGCAAACCAAGAAAAGGTGTGTAAATTAAAGAGAAGCATTTATGGTCTCAAATAGGCTGGAAGATGTTGGAACGAATTTCTAACTGAGATTATGATTAGATGCGGAATGAAACAATCTAAAGAAGATCCGTGTTTATTCTATGCAAGAGAAAAAAATAGATTCTTATATTGCGGTATCCACGTTGATGATATGATAACAGTATCAAGCGATGACGAATTAGAGACAGGATTCATGAAAAAGATTAAACAATATGTAGAAATTAAAGATCTCGGAGAAGCTAAAAGTGTACTCGGAATGGAGGTGATACAAGAAGAAGGAAAATTATATGTGCATCAAAAGAAATATATCGAAAAATTACTTGAATTATATGGGATGGAAGAATGTAACACTGTAAGATGGATTTGAACATAAAAATGGAAGAGTACAAAGAGAGCGAAAGGATTGACTTTATCAAGAATTAATGGGACGACTGATGTACCTAAGCGTTCATACCAGACCAGATCTGTTTTTCGCATTAAGTTGCTTATCACAATTCAATATTGACCCAAGAGCAATACACATGTCAGGACTGAAGAGGATTCTTCGATATTTAAAAGGAACTATCAATTATCGACTACAATTTGGGAAGCAAAGAAAGATTGAAAAAATAGAATGCGAAATCGATGCATCGTGAGACAGAACAGAAGATGCCAAATTGTACACTGGAATCCTACTTTATAGTAACGGAGATTTAGTACATTGGAGAAGCAGGAAACAAACGAAAGTTGCGTTATCTTCCACGGAAAGTGAATTAGAGGCGATGTTGGAAGGAGTGAAAGAGATTACATGGACCGCCGAACTGTTGCAAGAAATTGGATTATCGAATGAGACATCGTGTGAACTGAAATGCGACAATTTAAACGCCGTCAGACTAGCTAATGGTGGAAATTTCAAAACAAAATCTAAACTAATGAATAGAAGATGCTACTACATCCGAGAGACCGTGAAAGAACAGAACATCCTCGTTAGACATGAGCCAAACGATAACATGAGAGCAGATTGCTTGACTGAACCCTTGAGCGGTCCAACTTTTACTGAAACATGTGAAGAGATTTATGTCAACCATGGTCCAATAAAACCAAGGGGGCTGCTTGTGAGAGGTTGTTTTTATCGTTTCCATGTTATTACGTTTTTTATGTTCATAGGTAGACAAGAAGGCTTAAAAGTAACCAAGGCTCAGAAACCAATAGGAAAACGAATCCTAGTTAAATAGATGGCAGCACAAGACCATGATCCTAAATTTGGCAACTCTTTGCACTCCTTGCTTCTTCATGGTCATGTACGTTAATCACGAGAAGATTGTATCGTACCGATATTTTATATTAAATAGTTTATCCATAGAAGAAATAAGCGAATACATATTCGTTCGATAGCCCATTATCCTCACATTAACTACAGTGATTTTGCGTTTCTATAAAGCAACTAACTGCTAAAAATGGTGAATCAAAATGATTGTAATAAATGATCTGCTAATTACTATATATACAAATAGTATCAATTACTGCAGGCATAAATATTATCAATTACTATACATACATATAAATATTGTTTATATATTTGAGATATACAAATAATTAATTTGTCAAAAATTTATGAAAATAATACTGTAGTCGCACAGTAATTTCATGACTCTTGGAATTGTTATACGTTTACTAGTATAATATGTTATATTCAATGATACTATGATCGCACGAGTGTCTCTTGACAGAACTGTTGCATGTTTGCACTAGGCTGGTATTTAAAATCAGTTCTTATATTTAAGACTGTCTTAAGTACAATCTTAAGATGTCATAAGCTAATCATAGCTGATATTCATAATCGATCCTTATGTTAAGATTATCTTAGGTAATGTCTTAAGCTAATGCTAATATGATTCTCTGATAGATTCATGACATCTGAAGATTGTATTTAAGATGGTCCTAAATATAAGATCCGACTGATGAATACCACTCTATGAAAACCGGTCACAAAGCCGTATTAGCATTTTATGAGATTACTTAAGACAGTCTAGGAATAAAAACGAACTATGAATACCGACCTAGGCTACATTCAGAAACACCACCGCACAGTGGGTCGAAGCATAAGAAATAGCGGACATAGATGAAAAAACTGACTTATCGAAATTACCACTTTTAATTAAAAATTCTGATAATAAATTAATTGTAGATTCATGTAATAACGCCAATTATTTGTAATATTTCCATAATTTGCATAGAAATCTATTACAATATAGGTCTTTCTAATATACGTAACTACTTCGATATTTCCGTATCAAGTTTTCAAGTCGCACTATTTCCATACGGTTTTTATAATTCAATAAAAGATTTTTTTACTTTATAGTACATGTTTTAAATATAAAAAAATGATCTTTTAAAAACAGTTTCATAGCCTCTCTTGAATATTTTCCGGAATGATATCTGATTCATGGAAAAAGGTGAATGTTTAATTTATCATTAAGTTTTAAAAAAATGTTTAAGGTTGTTAGCATTTTCAATAATTGCACTGTATTCAGTAAACATTACACTACATGTTCAAATTGGAACAAGCTGCAGATAGGTGCATATTCGCAAAATATATAAAATTTTTTAAGCAGAAGATTCATTCCGAATTTAGATATACTTTATGTTTAGAGTATGTCTGGATTCGGAAGATCTTGAGA
Source organism: Mycetomoellerius zeteki (assembly GCF_001594055.1). Lineage (NCBI taxonomy): Eukaryota > Metazoa > Arthropoda > Insecta > Hymenoptera > Formicidae > Mycetomoellerius > Mycetomoellerius zeteki. The sequence continues at coordinate 389,211 of NW_017257435.1, read as the reverse complement.
ATATTAAAACAATATAAATGTTCAAACTTTCAAAGAAAATCCATTTTATGTATTTTACTTAACACATATTAATTTATAACACGTATTAATTTAATAATTTATTAAATAATAATATGTGTGATATTTATTGCTAGAAATGCTACAACTTTTAATATGATTTTTTGCACTGCATTCGCGTACACATGGCGTGCATACACAATCACTCACACATATAAAACACACACATACGAGATGCAAATTAGACTATGCAATATTTACGTAATACAATACATTATGGATAGGAATGAAGCACTTACAAAATGTCAATGATAAAGCTTTACAATTATTATAGGTATATAAAACATTTATGTTAAAAATTTTAGATTTATACAATAACTTAATTAACATATGAAATAATTATAAAAAAATTCATATTTGCATTAAAAAGTATATAGAATCATTGTTTTGTCATTACATGAGACCGATTTCTGCTATGTCCGCAATCTGTTATGCTTTGACCCATTGTGCACCGGAGTGCTCCTATTATTTTATCCTTGTTGTTCACTGAATGTCAAATATTTATAAAATGATACTTAGGAGCACTTGGAGGATGTTCCTAAACATAGCCCTAATGATATAATATATTGTATCTACAATGAAAAAAAATTACTAAATTTTATTAAATATTTGTTTGAATAGTGTTAAGTAATTACTTACAGTAAATAAATACGTATTTAAAATAAAAAATTATATTTAAATTAAATAAATATGTGTTTAGTAAATATTTCGTTAGTACTATTTAAACAAATTTTTAATAAAATTTAGTAAATTTTTTTCAGTGCAATGATACTATTGTACAGTCGCACAAAATTCATTTGACGGAACTATTGCACATTTATACTACTGATAGTTATACCATACGATACATTAATGCACATTATTCTATGATATTATATATTCAGCAGTGGATTTTCCATTAGATGCAACAGGCGTACGTGATATGACATTAATATGACTTATAATGTTTTCGGGCTCGATCGGGTTTACACCAACCTGGGTTGGATTAATCTTTCCTATTGGTTGACGTTATACGCTCTACCAATAGGAGAGCACAAAACGCCATTAATCCAACCCAGGTTAGTACAAACCAGGGTTGATAGAAATCATGTTTTTTTTAAAAAGAACAAAACATTGTGTTTTTTTTATTCAAAATATGTTTTTAATGTTTTAAACATGTTTTAAACAATATTTAAAAAAAACATGTTTAAAACATGTTTAAAACAGTTTAAAACATGTTTTTTTAAATATTGTTTAAAATATGTTTAATTTTAGTTAAACTACTTATTTAATTTTATTTACATTTTATTTACATTTATTTAATTATTTACATTATTAAAACATCTGATATTTATAGGTTATTCTTATTTTAATTAATTTCAAGATCATCTTAAGATCTTAAGAATGAGATATTTTTCGATTGTGACCGGATTTTCACAGTTTTTAGTGTTTCCAGCGACCCCTTTGTTAATAGTTAAAATGCTTTCGACCGTTTTAATAATCATCGGTGAATTCGGTGATATAATAGTTTATACACAGTAAAGTACGCAATAGACTAGGAATAGAAAAAGCATCAAAGTTGGTATCTATTATGAAAAGTTTAAATTCTAAAAATTCAGAATAAGTCAAAAATAAATATAAACTATTGCCAAATTAGTTTTTAAATCAAGATTTTGGGTTTTTAATTTTATTCAATTTTTGTTTTTATGTAACAGATTAACAGAGAAAGAAAGTATATATATATATATAATATATTAAAAATATATAAATATTTATGATAAGGCCATTACGGTCTAGCGGGGATCTTGGATACTTCTAATATAATTAACGTGTGAATTTATGTACCGACGTTATATATGCATCAAAAATGGTTAGATTGTTTGTCAATTTAACTCGTGATATTACTGCGGTAGTTTTGCGTTGTAAGTCTGAAGGATTTTCGGCACGCATAAAAATCTACATTCGCAGTATATAAATTCACATGTTAATTATATTAGAATTATTAGAAGCATCCAAGTTCCCCGCTAGACCGTAATGGCCTTATCATTAATATTTAGTTTGAAATTCTCATGGTTCAATGTTATTTAATATATATAAATATGTTCATGCTTACATTATATAAAAAAAAAAGTATATTATTATATATAAATGTATAAAGATATTATTAGCCTAAAATTCGTATTTCCTTATTTTCCTTTTAAAAAACACGATTTAAACACTTGTTTTAAACATGTTTAAAATCTGTTCAAAACATATGTTTGTTTAAAACAGTACAGTGTATAAAACATATTTTAAACATTTGTTTTAAATACAAATGTTTTAAACATAACAACCCTGGTACAAACCCGGCCGGGCCGAAAATGCTATTAATTGTTCAAGTCACATTCAAAGAAAAATCATATCTCGCTTCAAATCTCTCACAAGAACGTAATAGTGATTTTCGCAATATAAAATACCGTCGGAATCTGTGCTTACTATACGTTGATGCACGATTCTTACGAAGCATGGCGTAACGTCAAACGATCGACTAGATGGCTTTGATCACGAGAGTCCGTGTTAACGCTATTAACCAAGGTTGGCAAGTAATGCGTTACTTGTAACGCCGTTACTTTGTTGATCGTTACCTTGTTATAATAACAAATTTGATAATGACATTGTGAATTTTTTATGATTGTAATGCTAACATCAGAGTTAGAAAAGTCAATCGTTACTTATAATGGATTGAAAAAGTCATTCGTTACTGAAAAAAATAACTCCTAATTTGTAACTTTTTAGTAACGAGTAACATTACGCGTAACGTTACGTGTTACTCGTTATACTTATAATTTTTTTGGTGTAACGCATAATAGTGACAAGTTACTTTTGAAAGTGACTTTTCTAACTTTAGTACAACCTTAGCGTTTAGTTAGTTAGCGTTATCGTCATAAAAAATTGCAACATCGTCATCAAATTGTTTACTATAAAAAATAACGACAAAGTAACTGAAAAGTAACGTTTGCCAACCCTGCTATTAACCAATAACTTCTGACGATAACCCGTTGCTTTGGTCGACATTTCCGACAGAAATTCGCGCACATCGTACATTCTTGACCTTCTTGACGGATGAAATTCGCGGTTACTCACGGAACGATTCCGAACCGATATACTCTGACAAGATGAAACTCACGGCAGCCGCTCGATCGGATCTGCGCGCGCGATCTCGAAATCATGAATACTTTATGCGTCGTCTACAATGGCAGTATTAGTAATGGATGAGGCTGTAAGAGTAAGAAATTGACCAATCACAGTTGAATGTAAGAAGGATAATTGACTGTGATTGGTCAATTTCTTACTCTTAAGTCTCATTCATTACTGATACTGCCATTGTAGACGACGCATTAAAGGCTGCGTTCGGAAACGTCGCTCGGATGCCTCCGATGCCTCGGATTCGTCATCTGTCCTTCTTTAACATTAAATGTTAAACGAGGATAGATGATGAATCTGTGGTATGGGGGGGGGGATGTATACAGTACCACGACCGCTCAATGACAGCGCTCACTGAGTAAAAAAGGGATTAATCTCTGATTAATATATTTATTTGTTATAATTCGTAATGTAAAATAACTTGTCTATTATCGATAATTTTTAATATATTCCTTACTTATTTATTACTGTTTATTATTTCTCTAATGCCGTGTTTGGACCGTAAGAAAATCGCTTCACCGCTCACTGAGCGCTACATAACCTTACGGCCCAAACACGACATTAGAGAAATAATAAACAGTAATAAATAAGTAAGGAATATATTAAAAATTATCGATAATAGACAAGTTATTTTACATTACGAATTATAACAAATAAATATATTAATCAGAGATTAATCCCTTTTTTACTCAGTGAGCGCTCAGTGAACGGTCGTCGCTTCTGAACCCACTGAAGGCATCCGAGCGACATTTCCGAACGCAGCCAAAATACAAATAACAATCGAACATGCTTCCTACGTGTTTCTTAGCAAACTATGATCAGCTGCATCTTATTCGATGCTTTCTACACATATTCGAACAGATACGTGAAAAATTATGTGTACAAGTTATGAGAGAAGCGAGATATTTTGAAATTTCAAATGGCGCGTACAGCAGTGATGCCATTTTCAGCGCATTTACGGCATTTTACGGCTCGTGGATGGCTCGATCGTCAGCGGCCGCCGCTTGCCGCCATATTCTCTCCACATGCCGTAAAATGCCGTAAATGCGCTGGAAGTGGCATCACTCATCACTGGCGTACAGCGTGCATTTCACTTCAATGATCATACTCACTCTAGATTTGTTCTTTTTAGCTGCTTTTTCTACTGAACGTAGCCATTAGGCCTGTTCTTTTTGTCTGAACTGTTGCAAAAGGTCTATTCTAAAATCACAATGTGACCAATCAAAATTTATAGCGTCTTCGGCCCGATCGGGTTTGCACCAACCTGGATTGGATTAATCTTTCCTATTGGTTAACGTTACACGCTCTACCAATAGGAGAGCACAAAACGTCATTGCACGTTTCACGCATAATGTGCTGATGTTCGTAATGCATCATTTATCCTTGTTTAATATTCGGTGAATAACAAGGATAAAAGATCATGCGCATCAGGCGTGAAACGGAACACAGCCGCTATTAGCGGCCGATTGTTCTATCTTTTGGTAAAATTTACCTGTCAGATAAATATGGCAATCCGCCCACGTGATTGGATAATCTTGCTACTTACCTAACAGATAAATTTTACCAAGAAGTTGGAAGAATCGGCCCTAAAGCATGTTAGTTCATATAATTATCAATAGATGTCTCTCCGATAATGAACGACAAATGTATATGTCCTTCTTCATACTTGCGCACAAACATTAGTAAGCGTATTCTAACCTTAATCCGATATCGCATAATTGTCAAAATTTACCTCTTTTGTATCATATAATCTGAAAGGTTAAAGACACATTAAAGTTTATCATTTAGTGAAGATTAGCAAAAAAATGTTGAACTAAATAATTATCAAGAAAATAATTACCTTCTGACAGCCCTAACTTTATATGATGATTTGACTGTTCATTTAAATTCTCATGCGAGACAGAATTGAAATCAACATGTTAAAGAATATAAATGACTCTCGTGAGCAACAATTAAAGGAATTGAAGAACTTTACTGATACAGTTAACGAAGAAATTGCCAATATCGTTGGAACTTTAGGTTGGACTGTGGAGAGCGTAACGAACGTGGTATATAAGTATAATATAGATATCTCTTTCTCTCTCTCTTTTTCTTGGATATATTACTTTTAACTATTACTTATGTAGGACAAGGAATATTTCACATGCCCATATGATCCATCCCACCGGTTAACAGAAGCCTCTCTCAATGATCATCTTGTCTCTTGTCAATGGAAAGCTGAAGGTTACGGAAAGCTAGATGTTCCACTATCAGAACCAACTCTACCAGAAGATTCACCATTCTGTATAAAGTTTGGTAAGCAACTTCTTTAGGATAAGCGCTATAAGTTTCCTAGAATTATATTAATTTCTTATACTTTCATGAAATATTTGTTGTAGATGAACAACTGCAAGAACAAGTTCTCAAGAATGCCAAAGAAGAAAATTCAGCGATGCAAACTGGTTAGTAAAAACATATCGATTGTATGCATTTGTATGTCTTTTAAATGACAATGAAATTTTTTCCAGCAAGTTATGATTGTTATACTTGTGGCGCAGATTCAATATATCCTTTTACATATCCTTTATTTAATATTTTATAACCACAATATTGTAAAGACATATTTGCAATCTAATAATTATTTATATAATTTTCCTATCTAGTAATACAATTTAAAAAAAAACTGTACAACTATTACTTTAAAATTGCAAGAAACTTTTATTGCTTTATCTTTTATGATTGTATTGTTATAACTATATGAAAAATGTAAATTCTTAACATTGATAATAGGTATGGGTGAGCGGTTAGTACCGCGTACATCTGATAGGATTGTCATAGATTTCACCAATGACGAAAGAAAAGCGCTGTATAACTACGTCATTGCTAATACCGCAAAGCCAGACATTGGAGAAGACATTGCAAACATTAATAATTTGTGAGTTTTAAAAATTTAAACTAATATTTATAATTAATGTATGTCTGTGCTAGTATTTATATATTATGTATGTACTCTTATATTAAGTTTATGGATATTGTAAATTGTTTTTCTAGGGAGCCACAAGAAAAAGAAGATAAAGAATTGTCATTTTTGGAATTGTTAATACAAGAGCGCAACTTGAAAAGGCGTCGAACAAAGCATAAAGGCGTTCATACAAATAAAAGATCTTATATTGAAATTCTCAGAGAAGTGATTAATCAACAAATGGAAATATTTGTAGATTATACCTCTGGACAAAGTAATTCTGGACATGTAACAGATGTTCGCAACACCGAAATAGATGATTCAAATTATGAACAAATACAAGATAGAACTGAACGCTTATACAAAGTATTTCATTCTTCTTCCCGCAACAATGACGAATATAATTCTAAAGAAGGAAATGGTGATTTCCACAAGAGAAAAAAAGAGCATTCAGAAGAAAGAAATTATCATCGATCAAGAGAACAAGACAGACAAAAAAGATATTCGGATGAAACAGACAGAAAGCACAAGCATGAATATAAAAATATAGAAATTTCATCGCATTCGAGAGAACAGAAGTCGCACAAAAAAGACAAATATCGAAGCAAAGACAAACACAAAGATAAATATCATGAAAAGAAACATAAATCTGGAGATCGCGATAAATCAGAAAGACATTCAAAGCATAGTGATCATAAACGTGCGCGAAAAGACAAAAGTAAAGAATACTAGCTGTAAACTAATTATGAAAATCATGGTAAAAATGAAACTTATTTAATGATTCATGTATCCGAAGCCAATAGTCATAATTAACAATAATAATACGAATCTTGCATTATTAGAATTTGCTTTGAAACGTTGTATGTATATATTTTTTATTAACTTGAATTAAACTCATTTTTTAACTTAAAAATTTTATTTATTCTATCATAGATTTTATTATTCAATTCTTATGCAAATACAAATGAAAATTTATATATGTAGATATATTTGAGTAAGGGGCATAGGATAATAATTGGACTGAATAGGATATAATATATTAATAATTTGAGAAAGCTATTTGGTTAAATCTATCCATTGACTTTTCTAGATCATTTTTGTTATTTGTTTGTTGATATCGAATTATTTATAATGATGATCGACATTTGTGATTTTTTTTTGTTTTAATGACTGTTGTATCTTGTAATTTTTTACGCTTAGGAAGTTTCTTCAGTTTCTTAGGTTTGTTGAAGGGTTTCTTTTTTAATTTGTCAGTACTGTCAGTGTTGCAGTTATAAGCAATTAGCAATTTTTTTATATCGTAATACGATAAGTGACTTCTTTGACCAATCTCCTCATAAAAATTCTGTAAGAAAAGAATTTTATTATTTATTTAATTAATAAAATTACATATTCGATAAATCAAATATCATAAGTATTAAAAATTTTATTTAGTTTTTATAATATTTTTTATGTTTATTCAAAAATTGATATTACCTTAGGTATTATTGTAGGAAGTGACCGATCAGTAGAAAATGCCGTCATAGAATAGTGCATTATACTATCGTAATCATACGGTAATCCAAAATTAGTTACGATACTATTATTTAATAGCTCGAAGTTGAATTCATCTTCTGTAAGAATCATCTCTTAGTCCTTTAGTTTAGTATTAATTTACATGCTGTATTTATTACCCTTTCTCATATTTTTCCATATTATGTTGATGTACTTGTCGCGATCTGGTCTCATATGCTCATGATATACACCTAAAGTATGCAACATCTCATGTATTGAGTGTCCAATTGTGTAAAAGCATTCCTTTACGTCTAGATTTAGAATAGTAGGCCCGTACACGTTATATCCTATATCAGAGTAGCAACCCTTTTCATGACCTGTGATATTGACCCAACCACTATTTTTTGAAAGCTCTGTATAGTCATCAATACGGATGAATTTAATGCACGTCTTCGACATTATTATATGTAACGCAGTCTCTAGCATAACGAATTTTAGCGGCTCATTAACTGGAACGGATAATAAATCTTTAAATATTTAGATCTAACAAACAAATCTTAAATATCTAATATTTTATTTTTATTGGAATACGTAAACTTCATTTGTAAACTAGTCTTAGTTGCGTGTAAACCACTATTTCGACTTAGATTTGTAGAAACTCACCTATGGATGAATGAACATAGTATTTCACGATACCATTAGGCCATAGTAAAGTTTTTTCCGTTGTAATGGTTTTTCTCGATTTCCGACGTATATCTCCTTCTAGTTGTGCTCCTTCTTCAGGATTATTGTATTGAGACCATGAATCAACTGTATAAATATAAATAGGATAACTATCCTTATCAGTGTCCCTTTTTTCTATAATAAAATTTTTAATAAAAAAAAAACGTAACGAAAAAGTCTGACAAAATTCTGAAAACATTTTAGAATGTCCTAAATGAATGCTAAATTGCCGTTTCGATATTGATAACAGTTCGGTATAAAATGCGTTTTTTTGTAAATTATACAAATAAAAATTTATAGTTGCTTATTTTTTTAACACTTGTTCATGTTCTAAGAACTACGAAAACAAAAAAACCTGATACTTAACATCAAGAAATTCATCAAAATAATTAAAAACTGAGCGAAAAAAGGTGAGATTCTGAGAATCTCCTCATGGATGCAAAGGATTAATAGTTAAAAAATAGAATATTGTCTTTGGTATCGTATATGTTAATAATTTTACTTAATAAATACTTAATAACTTAATTAATAGTTTAATTTAATAAAAGATATTTTTTTTCTTATTTACCTATTTGTGCATTAGCAATAGATAAAAACATGGCGATAACCCGCAAACCTTCTGGTCTTTGAATATCTTTAGTTATTTTCATATAGATATCCGTGGTATTTTCGTCTATACATTTCCAGGCATAATCAGAGAATAAGTTTCATTTCTTTATACTCACGTCTGTAGCTAATAATTGGGCTACTAGCAGACTTCCTTGCTTTCATCATTTTCGGTAATATTTGTAGCGGTCTTATTATCCAAGGATTAAAAAGCTGTACTGGATATGCATTAACGCTTGTAACAAACCATCTACGCAATAAAAGCACCAATGTTAGAGAGAACAAACCACGAAGACATTGAGCTTTCAGTTGCATCTTTCTCGAGTGAATTACAAGCGTGAACTGATGTTTAATCGTCAGCGTGAATTATAATTACATTAAAACTGATCCAGCGTATATCGCAGTCGATGTGTTAGAATTCTTTTCACAGATCCAATGGTGAATAACACGTTCGAAACATCTTTGTGAGTAGATTGAATTGGGGTACCATTGTTTAAAAATGAATTAATAGAGTTGTAGCAATTGCCAGTGAGAAACCTTGATCGATTAAGTCATATCGCTGGTGTAACTTTTATTGTAACAGGTTTTGTCACTCATGGAATTAAATTTAAATAATATTTTATATTGTGTATTAGCATTGTGAGAAATATGCTTTTGAAAGACAATCCTATATACGCCAGAAAGTAATATTTTTTTATATCTTAAATTTTCATTTAATTATTAGGATTATATTAATTGTTGTTATCTTCGTCATATCTCTCTCTCTCATAGCAATTTAGTTTGTTTAGAAACAAGTACGTTTTATCGTAAGAAAAAGTTATAAAAATTATGGCGTGTGTAAAAAGCATTATATTCTATGACGATTCTATTTTTTATTCTCGTTAAATTAAAACTGTACAATTAACAGCGTATAATTAATTTGTTACGGTGATAGGGATTATAAAGAAGTGTGTCTTATTGAAAAATATTTTTCTAGCATAAAATGAATCATATATAGATATAAGGGATTTATGATATATGTTATATTTATGTGTAATGTATTTTTAATTCAATTCTCTTCATAAAAAATTTTATTGTTTTATTTAATTTTACTTCATGAAATGAAGTTGTGTATACAGCTGCCCTATTCTGTAACTCGTAATGAGAGTGTCGATATCGTTACAGTATCGTTGCGCAGATATTTTATATGAAATAAAAAAATTGCGCAACGATAATATAACGATATCGAGAGAACTGTCGTTAAAAAAGTTACAGAATAGACCTACTGGAGTATATATAAATCTGAAAATTATAGAATATATAAATAAATGATATAATAATTAAAATATATCTTTCCCCAATCAGCACAATATTTAAAAAATTTTTTTAATATTTATTTAATATTTTTACATTAAATATATATATATATATATTAAAAAAATATTTTTTAAATATTGTCTGCTGATATATTGGGCCTTAAAACACATACTTTAATTTCAAAATTTTAGAATCATCTGTAAAATCAATAGAAAAGATCTCTTTGCCTATATTAATAAAACAATACAGTGATACTAATACCGACGAATTATATGTACATACAAGTGGCAATGCTGCTAATTATAATACGTTAGAGTCTCCCCTGGTGAAAAAATGTCTCTGAAAATTTCGCTGAAAATGTCTGAAATCATTTTTCAGAGATTTTTAGTGACATTCAGAAACTTTTTCAAAGAAATTAAGGGATTATCAGCGAATTCTCCGAAAGTCATCTCCAAGTGTTTAAAAGGCTCTGAATTTCGCTAAAACTCGAGAATTCAGTGATTTCTGAAGATAGAATTTTCAAGGTTTCTCACTTTTCAGAGACTTTCAGCGATTTCTTTGAAAATCCTTTCCAAGTGTTTGACAGTCTCTGAATTTTGCTGAAACTCGGGAATTCAGAAATATCACTATTTTCAAAGCTACTGAGTTTTCAGAAGTTTTCAGAGATTTTTTTTCAATAATTTTTACGTCACACAATGTCTTTCTATGAAAATGATTTCAAAAATATGAACATCTTAATCTAAATCTCTGTCAAATCTGGAAACACGGTAGTGTCTCAACGCTAAGACATGGCGTGAGATAGTAAAATACCTTACCTAGCTACAAATAATTCTAACAAATTCGCATAAATGCACATAAGATCACTCAATGACTGATTGATTCTTATTGTTAATTGTTTCTATTCCGGGATAACAAGCATTATCGAATTACTATTCAGAAGCAATAAGCATTTCTAGATAATAAGGAAAAATCTTTATAATTAGAGAAATTAGTACGTCGCAAGAAGTATGCATTTAGTAAATATTAAATAAATTTAAGTCAAATTTAATACATTTTTTGAGTTGTAAATTGAGAATTTTTTATACTGATGTCAGAGACTTTCAGAGTTTTGCAGATAATCTTAATTAAATGTTCAGACATTCAGAAATTTTTGAAGATCCTCTTTGAGAGGATTTCTTAGAGTAATTTATACACTGTTAAATCTATATTATAGTCAAATTTAGCTCAATTTCAACTGTTTTAAACTGTTTATCTCTATTATTTTATAAAATAATGATATATTGAGTAGGAACAGTAGCGACTCAAATGGAGTTAAATTTGACGCTACTAAGATAGAATTTTCAAGGTTTCTCACTTTTCAGAGACTTTCAGCGATTTCTTTGAAAATCCTTTCCAAGTGTTTGACAGTCTCTGAATTTTGCTGAAACTCGGGAATTCAGAAATATCACTATTTTCAAAGCTACTGAGTTTTCAGAAGTTTTCAGAGATTTTTTTTCAATAATTTTTACGTCACACAATGTCTTTCTATGAAAATGATTTCAAAAATATGAACATCTTAATCTAAATCTCTGTCAAATCTGGAAACACGGTAGTGTCTCAACGCTAAGACATGGCGTGAGATAGTAAAATACCTTACCTAGCTACAAATAATTCTAACAAATTCGCATAAATGCACATAAGATCACTCAATGACTGATTGATTCTTATTGTTAATTGTTTCTATTCCGGGATAACAAGCATTATCGAATTACTATTCAGAAGCAATAAGCATTTCTAGATAATAAGGAAAAATCTTTATAATTAGAGAAATTAGTACGTCGCAAGAAGTATGCATTTAGTAAATATTAAATAAATTTAAGTCAAATTTAATACATTTTTTGAGTTGTAAATTGAGAATTTTTTATACTGATGTCAGAGACTTTCAGAGTTTTGCAGATAATCTTAATTAAATGTTCAGACATTCAGAAATTTTTGAAGATCCTCTTTGAGAGGATTTCTTAGAGTAATTTATACACTGTTAAATCTATATTATAGTCAAATTTAGCTCAATTTCAACTGTTTTAAACTGTTTAACTCCATTATTTTATAAAATAATGATATATTGAGTAGGAACAGTAGCGACTCAAATGGAGTTAAATTTGACGCTACAGATTTAACAGTGTAAAATACTCTAAAAAATTTCGAAAATCTTTGAAAGTGTCTGAAAATGTAATTAAAATTACCTGCAAAACTCGGAAAGTTTCTGACATTAGTCTATGAAACTTCTCTTAAAAACATCGAAAATTTCTGAAAATCTTCGAACAATTCTCTGACAAACTCTGAAAGTCTATGAATATATTCAACTAATTTTATGAAAATCTTTAAAAATGATTGAAATACTCTGATAAGTGAGTTCTCTGAAATTATACTGAAAACTTCTTTGAAAAACTCTGCAACGTGTCCGAAATTCTGGACATTTTCAAATAAATTTTTGGACTTTTTCAGAAAAATTTTTAGAGAAATTCAGAAAAAATTTTTTTCACCAGGATCAAGAAGGCTCTAGATCAATAGAAAAGAAAATGGAATGCAAGTATTAAAGTAAGTATATATAGTTTTCACATATTATTCTTCTCATATTCAATATAATATATGTTTTTTGGTTGTAGGATATGGCATTGATTTTAAAAAAATTAAATAACTTAAATTAGAATATTACATGAAAATATTACAAAAATCTAATAGAGATCTAAATAACAAATTGGACGTAACATTATTAAATATATTGTATAAATGCATCAATTAAAAATGTGATCTGTAAGGATATTGAGCTTATACGTACTTTTTAAAACTATGAATGAATTCTATAATTTTCCGAAATTATTGGAAGAAAAACAACATTATCAACACTATTTCGTAATAATAAGAACCGACTATGAATATATCAGCCTATATTCTTTCACTATATAAATTCTTTCAAAGATATCTTTATAACAGTTAATTTAGTCATTTTTTAGACGATTTTATGTTTTCTGGATATATATACATATATACATATATGCATATTATCTTTTGCATCCGCAATTTTTGAACGTAACAGAATTCGCTCCATATCAATTTTCAATTTAGCATGGATTCACACCATATCAATTTTTCGACTTTATCAACAGTATCGATAATGTGATACGTAGTTCATATTTGTTCTATAAAAATGATGGTTGGTGCCGCTAGTGTACAGGAGTTTTCAAAATTCAAGTGTCACTGTCGCCGTCGCACAAGGATGTTCTGTGGTTCTCAGGTTTCTCTTTGGTATGTACTGGTATGTACCACCGACGAGATATTATTAAAGATGGACATCCTTATGGGAATTCGCGTCCTTGTTAATATTGAAGTGATTAAGAGTAAAAAAAACTGATAATATTGTACTAATTTTATGATTTATTAGTTTAGACGTGTTTATCGGTGTATGTGCATTTAAAACTCAATAATACTCGATTTTTCTTTAAAATTGTGATTTCAGTGTTAAGCGGGGAGCACAGACTTTTGCATAACGCATAACATGTAATGCATAAGAAATTCAATCAATCAGAATTCTTTATTTCATGGAAAGGAAGGAAACGGAGGGCTTTGATTGGTACATTTTCTTATGCATTACGTGTTATGCGTTATGCAAGAGTCTGTGCTCCCCGCTTAAGTCCGAATCTACAATAGGTGTTTCAAGCCTTAAGTTGTAAGAATTTAACCAATTACAGTCGAATTCGAGGGGAATAATCGACTATGATTCGTTCATTTCTTATGGCTTAAGGCTTAAAACTCTATTGTAGATCCGGGGTAAGACCGGACTAGGGACTACGTTTACACGATTATGTTAATAATAGCAAATTTATATCAATTGTCGATAATGTCAGCGTTCTTCGATTACCTCTGGGCCCTTGGGGCCTTTTTTATACCGCCGAAAATTTATCCAGGGTTGACGGTCTTTAATAATATCTCATCGGTGTATGTACATACACAGAAAATGTTTTCAAGCTACGAACTACGTTATATTGGCTGCGTTCAGCAGAACGTTTGTTTTGCAACTGTTGGAAGTTTCCTTCGCGCTGATTGGATCATACTTTTAGATCTAGAAGAATGGTCCTATCTCAGCAGACAATCATAAAACGGTTGCAAAACTGTTGAGTCTGCTGAACGCAGCCATTCTATTGCATTTCGCAAACTAGACAGCTCGTTTTTGTTTTATTTTGTTTTCACAAATTCTCTTTGATTCTCACTTTCACGCGTATAATATAATTAATGTGTGTTTTAGTTATTTATATTTGACACATATCAACACGTCGTGGAGTTTCTGTTTTGTCGCATGCGCACGCAATATAAAAATAAAAAGCGTATTTTTTGATATTTTTAAGTCTGTTTTCTGGGGCTGAACTAGTGTACACTTTTGAAACTTAAAGTAAAATAAATATATGCTTGATATTTGGCGAAAACGAGAAAAAAAGTTCTAGAATCTAGTGCAGTATAGTTAATAGTATAGTGCAAGAATAAAAAAGACTTTGTTTTGACATCATCAATACATCAACAAAATGACGAAATATGAAAGTTCTAAAATGAAAAAGTATGAAATTTTGAAGCCCATTGGCGAGGGATCTTTTGGACAAGTGTATAAAGCTAGAAAGCGTGTAGATGGTGAATTTGTTGCTGTTAAAATGATAAGGAAGGTATATTGACTTGATATATGAAACAAGTAAGATTTATAAATATAACTTAATTGTTCTGCTTCATGACTAACGCTTTGATATATTTATTTTGTAGTGTGGCAGATCACCTACAGAGCTCAAGAGTTTGCGTCAAGAATGCGAGATTCAACGTTATCTACAACATCCAAATATCGTGCAAATGCTAGATTCATTTGAAACAGAAAATGAAGTATGTCGAATCTGAAAAGAATTATGTTTATAAGTAAAATATATTTTAGAGATTCTGTAAAATATCTGATTTAGATCGTGGTTGTAACAGAATATGTAGATAAGGTATTGAATGACATACTGGCCAAGGAAATTAGATTATCTGAGGAAAGAGCACAAGTAATAGCTTGTGATTTAGTATCGGCGCTTTATTATTTACATTCAAATCGGGTAATGCACAGGTTTGTATCTAATTATAGACAAAGAATGGCTTATAATATTTAATTATAATAATTGTGTTAATATTACTAGGGATCTGAAACCACAAAATGTTCTCCTGGAAGCAAATGGTATAACTAAACTATGCGACTTTGGATTTGCTCGTAGTATGAGTACTGGTACTCATGTATTGACTTCAATCAAAGGTACACCATTGTACATGGCTCCAGAACTTGTAGAAGAGTACCCTTATGATCATAATGCTGATTTATGGTAAGTGTATATAAAGCCACATAAATATTTTAAATATATATTTATGATTTATGTAGGAAGTATATCTTATAATTAATTGCTTTCAGGTCTTTAGGTTGTATAGTTTATGAATTGGTGGTAGGTTCTCCTCCATTTCAAACTTATTCGATTTTGCATCTGATTAAGTTGATTAGGTTTGAAGAAATAAAGTGGCCAGACTTCATTTCTCCAATTTGCAAAAGCTTCTTACAGGTAAAAATAAGTTTATTGTGATATTTGTTCTATATATTTAGGGGATGCTAAAGTCCTCTTACTTTACCATCATTTCCATTCGGTGAAAAATGTTCGAATTGGATTAATGGATTGTAAAATTATTATTACAGAATTAAAGTACGCACAAGCAGGACCTCAGCTGCACTAGATTTCATGAGAAAATCGAAAAGAAGTTAAAAAAATTCACTTTTTTGACTTGTACAGCTGTCACCTTAGGTATATATTTGCTTGATATAAGAGAGTTTTATAGTCTATATCTTGAAAATAAGCGTGCAGCTGAGGTCAAATTACTGGAATGAACGATACCGAGTTTGTAGAATGAAAGTCTAAGATTGAAAGTCTAGAAGAAAAGTATTTTCACCGAATGGAAAATACGTGTATATGGCTTTGTGAAGACTAGGAATGTCAACAAAGCCGAAATTCCGTGATGTAGTAGTTGCACTAGAGATCTTGCGATAGATGGTACTGACATATGTTAGATAAGGACAGACGTATGTGTTTGAATGGGACAGAACGATATATAATATAATATAAGAAATGAATCAAAGATGTCATTATCGAATTTAGAATTAAAAAAGTCTGCACTTTCGACCTCGATCAAGTTCGGTAATCGATTTAGGATCCCTTTAAGGCTGCCTTTCCATGGAGAAAGAAACAACGAAACAGAATCATCCTCATCCTATCTCTTTTCTGTCAATATTTTGTTCTGTGGTTTCTTTCTCCATGGGAAGGCAGCCTAACACTATTACATATACATTTATCAATACGTTTATCGCACATAGAGATGTTTATTGATTTGCGAAAAGACATTATGTCATTCATGAGTATTATACAATATAATAGTTATCATAATTTCAAACAAGTCATTACAATTTCAATTTCAGGGTTTACTTCAGAAAGATCCTTCTCAACGATTAACTTGGCCCGCTCTTCTTCAACATCTGTTTGTTAAGGATCGAATTGTAATAGTAGATGGCACCGTACCTACTCCATTTACAAATCCGCTATCTGCAAGTCAAGCAAGAGCAAAGCAGCAACAATTACAAAATTTAGCGATGCGTGCTGCAAATCAATCCAAGTATAATGTTAATTTTAATTATTCTTTTAAAGGGGCGTATTCTACTGTAACAGGTATTATTTTTGCATTTTTTAGGGAATTTTTTATTAAGAATAAAAATTATTGATATCAGGTTTTTTTCCTATACATTTATTAACATTTAAATAATATGTAAGAATTTTTATGTAAAAAAAAAGTGAAAATTATCATCAGTGGACTGCTTTGAAGTAATCGATGAAAAAAAACCTTTGCTCATGGCATCCATGATTGGACCAGTTCTGCTTGACTGAAACAAAAAATTCAAAATGATTCTTAATTAGTATATTTTTTATCTGTAGTAGGTACCAGAATAAAAGAAAAATATCGAAAACTAAAAAACCTATATCACTTTGAAAATTAAGTTTCGATTTTTGCAAATTTTTTACGTTTGAAAGATTCTAAAAATAAAAGAAAAAAACAATATTTTAATGTAATCATGGTAGGGACGATAGCCACACATGTGCTGAAAATGTTCATGCAAGTTGGGTTCACTTGATCAAATCGATTTTGAGATATCATGGAAGCCAGTTCGAAAAATACAATATCGAGAAAAACGCGTCCAAAGTTTTGCATGCAGTTTACACACAGAAAATTTTATTCTTAATAAAAATCTATTACTATTAATCAGCTAATCCAGGACCATAGATGGGACCTTCCTCTTGTTCAAATATGTCCCGATGAGCTATTGTTTCCTTCCGACGATTTTTGCTTGCTTAGCAAACTCATTCGAGCGTCGTTCCGAACGACTGATACGAATATCATGAATATTATTTTGTGAGTGGACCTATCTCGCTTGCTGTTCAATAATTGCTTCCATAACACTCATTATTTTTAGGAGAGTAGCAAAAGGCCTTCATTAAATATTATTACTACTAAGAAAGTGGCAATTTCTACAATTTTTGGTTCTGAATGAATGTGCTTTGGAACAAAAATCCAGATTGATGAATTTAAAGATTTATTATTATTCTGCTCCTAAATATTTTAAGGTCATAGTCGATCCTTTATATTTTAAAAGACCCTATTCTTCCTAAAATAACGGTTCTTTGTCGAAATACCTGCTGAAACTATTGTAGTCTTTTCCGCTCGTAAATCTATCCCTTCCAGCCGCTATAATTCTGTAAGTTTTGTGGATTAGAGTAAATCCTTTTGCACACATTTTCCATAATATTATATATACTTACGAAAAATGCAAAAAATTCTTCGATTTTTTTTGATCCTTACAATAGAATATCACCTTAATGTAAGGTATATGTATATTCACAGACAACTAAAATTTTTTATGTAGAGTTGTGAAGAAAGCAATGAAAAAATTACAAGAGCAAGAGAGAAGACATTATGAGTATCGGCAACGAACATGTATTTCACAACCGGGTTATCTGATGCCTCCTGCTTGTCATCATATGATAAATCACTGTCAAGCATTACGTCGCAGTGAACCAAGTGGCAGTGATTCCAGCGCTAGTATCGATGTACTCTTAGGAAATCTCAGTCTTAGGGCGTCTCTGAGAAGTGATCTTTTAGCTGCAGATCACGCTCTGTGTGAGAGTGATTATTCACATAACGTAGACATGCAGCACAATTTTTCAATACAAAATGATTACTCGAAACCTGTTCAAACACAAATGGATTATAGTCATACTGTACGACACTTGAATAAGGAAATGTATCACACCAATGCTCAAGGTGATGGAATCAATGTAGGTCAACAAATCGAAAAATCTTCACACATAGATCAAATTGTGCATGGCGATGGTGATTGCAAAAGCTGCTTGAGCATTGATTATGAACAGGAATTTGGTGAGAGAAAATTGACTGAAAAACACACGAGATTGCCAGATTGGGACCCAAGGGCAGTAGAAAGACCAATTGAAAACGAAGAATGGATTGCATTTTTAGAAAGATCAATGGAAGAAGTTATGGAGGGTGAGATTGACTCATTATTGCAACAAAATTGCGTCTCGGTGTTTGTTTCTCCTTTAAGAAATCCAGCAGCTGGTTGTAGAGTTGTCGAATATGTAACTTGTTTATTATCATTGCCGTTTACCGTGTCAGTCAGTAAAGAGAATCTCAAGAAGATTGAACAAGTTTATTTAGACGTGAGAGTAGTACCAAATCTCGTTTATGCCATAAAACTATTAATGTCGGAACGTTCCGATAACGAATTGAATGCGACAAATACAGTGAACATGGGAACGAGATCAGCATCTTCTTTATCTGCCGATGAACTTCAAGCACTTGAATGTGCGATACTAGTTCTTTGTAGATTGGTTTATATCGAGAATCAATTTCTTATGCAATTTTGCGACGCTATTTACATCGTGAGTGGAATGCCACTTTTACAGCAACTACTAACTTTAGAAAAAAGAAAAGCAAGAGTCGTTGCAGATCTTGTTGCTATTTTAAATAACGTTCTACGATCTCAACCTGAAAATGCCGAGCTTGTGGAACAAGTTGTGCTGCGTACAAAAACACCTGGTGAGTCAATTGTAAATTATTTTCTAGGTTACGTCATAATTTTTATTACGAATTTACATGAAGTTTTTTGAAGGAGCTTCGGTGGAGCAGCTCAACAAGCTTCTCAATCATCGACAAACTGTTTTACGAGCAAGGACATGTACTATGATCAGATTGTTGGGTAGATTTTGCTGTAGAGCATTACAACAGACCTGGAATAAGTCATTAAGAGATGCCATGGAAGGTTTAATCGAGGATGAAGATGAACACGTCCGTCACGTAAGTTAATCATAAATGCAGTACATATTTTTACGCAATATTTTGTATAATGCGTAATAAATATTAATTTAGGCAGCGGAGGAAGCTGTAAATGAATTGAAACAATTAACGTATTACAATTAAAAAAAAACTTGTCGGTTTAGTGCCTTAGGATGGAATATAAGTAGATTGTTAGGGACCAATTTTCAATGCTATTGTTGCTTGATAAATTTTATAATGCCGCAAAATTAAATATTTTATTTTTGAACAGACTGATAATTATATTTAATTGTACTTAAGAAATAAAGTATATGTGATATTTTTATATATTCATTAATAAAATAAATGTATTTTAATCTAAAAATATGAAAATGTATTTTATATATCTACGCGCGCGCGCGCGCGTGTGTGTGTGTGTGTATGCTAATATATCCATGCTTTATTATACTACAATCCGATTATTTAAAAATATATGAATTTAATCGAATAGCCATTCTATAAAAATCTCTTCAAAAGATTCAGAAGAATGGCTACGATTTCGATCGTCACATTGTTCTTTATACATTGCTTGCACCTTGGCCACGTCCTTTTCACTGAGTCCGTCTCGCTGACCAAGTTGCACCTTCTCTTTCTACGAAAAAGCATAAACATAAACGTTGAGAGTAAACCGAAATCAATAGGAATATTACGAGTGCCGCACGATTATTACCTTCGGTGTAATAGTAGGTTCTCCATTCTTGGAGAACGCGTGGGAGCTGTAGTGCATGACACTCTTGTAATCATAGTCAATACCATAATCGGTGACAGTGCGATTGTCATATTTATTGAAGTTATGCTCCTTACCTGTAAAAGTTCATTAAAATTTTATTATTCATGCGTTATACAAGAGTTATGCGTTATACAATCCATCCTAAGAATGTCTCACAATCAGTTGACACCGTTTTGACTCGGATATAAAGTATTCAAGTGTTATTCAATAATAGTGTATTCAATAATAAATAGTGTTTAAAGTTCCATGTTGTTTTAAACATGAAAAATTATCGCAGTTATTATGAAATATACGATCTTATAATTGAAAAAATAAGAAATCAGTATAAATTGATTACAGCACAAACACATTGTCAACATTATTAATTGTGCGTACCCAATTTGATGTTCTCCCAATGTATAATGACCCACTCGTCTCGGTTCGCGGCGCTTTGCTGATGATAAAAGCCTAAGGCATGCATGAGCTCATGCACGACAACACCATGATGAATGCATCCTGGATTCTGTAGATTCAATACTTGTCCGTGACCGTGACGACCCACCAGAGACCAGCACCCTGAATTTTTCGCTTGTATCGTCACGTAATCGTCATCAGTATCTTTGTAAGGTCGAAAACGCAAGCAAGTTCTTTTATGGTACTCCTGCATAGCTTCTTTTATCAATTCGATTTGATCACGATCTATAAATGTTAATGATTCTTAGAAGCAATTGAATCTTCTAAATCAAAACTGAATTTTTAAGAGTATATAAATCACTAATGATTCGCACATGCAACACAAATAACGTAGTTTAACATTGACCTGAATTTAAACGAGTTTCTTTCACTCTTTCTAATTCTACTTTTGGAAAGATATAATGATGCAAATAATCTAAGATAAAAATTAATTAGCAAAGTCACTCGTTAAATCTAAATGTAATGGATTATATCTAATTAATTAGAAATATTTAAAGCAATACTATTTTGTTATCGTGATTATACAAAGAAAGATGAATTACCAAAATCATCTTCTTGTATAAAATAGGGCACGACACCGCCGGGCCATCGTGCTGTAGCGTTTAAAAGACCATTTTTCCACGGACTATCCATTGAACTATCTGGATGAATCATTATATCACCTTCATATAAACCGCTCAATTCCCAAACATTTTGTAGATTATTGGGATTCCAAGATTTTATGTTATCAGCTGGAAGAGAAAAAATATAAATTTCAATCATTGTACTTATTACGAATAAAACAATCTCGAGTAAAATCAATTTTCATTTCAAATCTTGAATAGCTGCGAATCTGTCAAAATTGTTAGAAATTTAATTACCAATTTCCTCATGATTGTGATCATGATTGAAAACTCCATTGAATCGTGGTTCGGGCGGTATAGAATGGCCATGGGATCCACGATGGCTTTTGACTGGCAGTTCCGAACTGACGCTGGCTACTGCGAACAATAAAATTATTCGCGTTGGGGCCATTATTTGCCTTTGTTTTGAACTAGAATACTGAAAGTCTGACACAGCAACGTACCGTTTCTTTGTTTATATACGAAATTCTTATCCACCACGCTCATACTAGCGGAATTTTTTAAACACAAGATATGCAAATATAAAGTTTATCTCGGGGGATTTGTGAAGTAAAAGGCGTGCAACTATGGATGCAGATGTTTTTTCTCGGCTTTTCTTTAATTTGATTTCTTTATTATTATATTACCTAGTGTTAGTTTTGATGTTTAATCAGCGACATTAATAATCATCGTCATATTTTGTGTTACTTGTTACTTTGAGAACTATTTAGGTCGAAAATACAAATTATAATCGCAGACATAGTCTGAATATAAATTACGCAGCTTATCTTCCCACTGACTGTTGCGACCTAATAGCGTCAGAAAATAGGTCTCATGGCAAGCTCCGGTAGAATTATCACACGTTATTATGGTATACATTGAGACAATATATTTACATAAAGGAAGGAAGCTACTTAGATACACAAAGCAAATACAAATTAAGTCTTACCACCAATTATTTCGATATATACAGAAGAAATTTAAAATATGTTTTCGTGTATATATATATATATGTAATATATGTTTTAACTTTTATTTACATATTCTTTAATTATATAATTTAATGATTAAACTTTGACTTCAAAAATTAAAAAAAAAATAAATTAGAAGATAAAATTTTATTTCCAAGAAGTTTGATTAACATGATTTTTCAATCTCTTATTAATGATCAAATTTCATAGACATAATTAAATACATATTTAATTTATAGTTAAAAATGTTAAATATATTCAAGAATTTGATAGCTTAATATTTCAAGAGAAAACATTACCGTATGTTGATTTAATAAATACATATCATAAGCAATGTGTAGTATCCTGTAATAAGCTGATAAATACTAGATAGAACTATTAATAAATTATCTTTCTTTTAGAATAATTTATGACAAAAGAAATATCTGCAAGAGTGTGTTATAAATTCTTATAGATATGTAGAAAAGTAGATATTTTCAGTTGTGTTTTGCATCAAAAAATTTTCAGTTATTCTTTATTCTTTGCTTTTTACATAATGCATCTGTCATAAAATACAAATATAGAATGTTTTCGTTTTCGATTAGTTATGAAAAATATGACATAAATTTTTGTTCTTTAACTCGCTTGGCAGATTTATTACCGTTCTGCAAACGAACAGCACTGTAGATTCTACAAAGTAATGTCGAGAAGAAGACGCCTGATCGAATCTCCGGCCCCAAGGCGACGATCTATGGATGTGGGTCAAAATGATTCGGTAGCCAGCCGCGTAATTCAGTACATCGGTATATTATCTCCGAATCATTCCATGCCTTTCCCTCCGGACACCTCTGTCTCCACCGTGTGTCCGAGGCCCGTCTGCAGTCTCCGTCTTCACTTGGGCCCGAGCACATTCGAGGCGAGAAAAAAAGGCGTGCAATTATAACAGCACGAAATTAACGATAGCGACTTTGTGTCGCACGCGTTAATGGTGAAAACGGCAAAAATTAGTAATAATAATGATACACATACAGGTGTACATTTCTAATAACAGCTAGTATATTATGAATTAGAAATACAGAATACGGGAATTACAACATTATTCTAACATAAAGAGAGACAATACTCAAAGTAGCGCTAATCATTTCATTTGTAGATAATTGTGGAAAAATAAATATTCGAATAAAATGTAAATTTGTATGATGTCTGTAAATAGTTTTGTTTCATATCAATAATCGTTAGCATTAACTTGAAAAATTACTTTGTTTATGTTTGAAGAAGGGTACTGTCGAAAAAAAATAACATCAATTTTCTTTATCACTTTTATCAATTTTCGAACTATAATAATATTTATTATAGTATATATTTATACTACATGCTGTACATTTAATTCAAGAAATTTATCTGATTTTTATTTAACAATATGTTAAATATTTTATGTTGAATACTATTTTCAAGTTAGATAAGTATGATTTAGAATTAGAAACAAAGCTCGCTGAATACTGAATACAAGGTAAAGATATTTATGTATTAAACCTCTTATGTATTAAACCTCTTATTTCTAATTTTGACATCAACTCTAAAATTTTTTCAGCATTTCATTATTATTTAATATAATTTGTATACACATTGACAGATTTATTGATTACGATCTTCTAGCAAAATTTATGTAGATTTTATCTTCACTTAGGAAAATAAATAAGAAATGATGCTAAACACCTACAAAAAGTTAACTACAGTTAATCGAAAATTTCAAATGAAATATTGAGAAAAAGCAGTATAAGAAATTTTAATAAATATTTTTTAGAATATTTATATATATATATATAATATATATAAATATTTTTATTTTTAGTAAATATTTAGTTTAATATTATTTAAATAAATACATTATTTAGTACATTTTTTCAATGTATTTGAGCTCATACATTTCTAAAGCGAACACCATTTTGGCATCTTTTCTTTCCACACACATTCTACGGGTCTGAGACCCTGTCTTTAGACAAAATTGTCACGTGATTCGCGAACGTCTGCAGGATCGACTCGCGAACCGGTTTAGACGTTTATTAGATAAAAGCTCCGTTTTAACGTGCGGACATACAAAATGTCGTGTATACAGAGTCGTATCCGAAAATCTCGCAGGTATGGGAATGAAGACAAGGCCAATGACCGAAGCGTTCCAGATTCGAGATCCTCTGTAGCCCAAATTCTAACCGGACTTTTGAAACCGCAAGAACAGAATGACTCTTTCATGGTCATTATGGGAAATTCGCTTTGTATAATTATCAATTCTCGATTTCTTTTCAACTTTTTTCTCCATGTCATTCTCTTTGGACATATCTATTGTGGTATATCTATTCTATTTCCGATGTTTTCTTATCCTAGGTTTGCCTTATGCAGAAAATTATTTTCTACAACCTTTTACAGAAAATCTTTTATAGAAAAGTGAAATGATGAAGAATATGTATGAGTGGTATACCTGAGAAAAATTTCAAAAAAAATAGTCAAATAGCACAGCAGGGTCTACATGCTTATTTAGCGCTTTGTTAACGCTTTGTATAAGGCGTTGTGTGACGCCTATTTGGAAGACGAAACTAAAAGATTCTGATTTTATTAATTCTGGTTATCTTAATTAGATCATATCAAAATTTTAATTGTTTCAACTAAAATTATAATAGATCAAACAGAAAATACTAATTTGTCCAAAAAATTCTGATTTTCAATTAGAATTTCAATTAGAATTTCAATTAATATAATCAGACTTTTTTCTAACACAACTATCGCGAGGTGCATCGAATTTTACTTGCTTTATGAGCATGTAGTCTTTTTGGATATTGATTTTGAAGACGTCCTAATTTATAATTTGGTAAAAATAAAACGTACAAAAATCCTTAAAATAAAAAATGTGTGTCTTCTATACACAAAAAAATTCTTTGAGTACCGCATTTTTTCGATTCTTTTAAGCGAGTATCTTCTTGATGATATTCGATGTGTCTGCATTCAGCTGTCGAATTTCTTGTATATTTAAAAGGAAAATATCTTTTCTCATATATTCTCAATTACACGTAATAAGTAATATATTTTATTAAAAAATGTATTAAAATAACTTATTTCTTCAAGAATCATTTATTTTTCTTTTCAATTTTGTAGCTTGCCGAATAAAATTTCATCAATCGTAATGAAAGATAAAAAAAAATAAACAATATTCAAATTTTATCTCCTTTATATGTATAATAGATAACGTATTTATTTCTTATTTAAGATTTCTTATTAAGAAGAGAAGTTTAATTTCAAATTTCAAAATATTTAAAGATTCCTCTATTAATAAATATTTCATATTTTCAATGATTACTGAAATTCATCATACCTGCATCAATATTATAGATCTATTTTCTGTCGAATGCTGCAAAATCGAACCACGAAAGAATCACGAGAGAGCAGAGATCGAGATATTCACACAGGTAACAACGCAGGCAAACGAACGTATTGGTGGCTCAAGGATACTACGCATCACGTCATCATTGTCGTACTATCGTCGGAGTCATTATACAGGGTGAATTCAGCGTGGTGTATGCAGCACGTGACTTGTCTAACGAGCGCGATTAGGCCAGGCGAATGCCTGGTGGCGCAAGAAACGTGAAAAATTTCTAACGATCGTCGGTCGCATTAGCAGTTCTTTGCTCCCAACGCGCGAGCCAAGCCAGGCGATAGTCACTTAACGATCGTTCGCTGCGCGCGAAATCTCTCGCGAATGCACGTGCTACTCCACGTGGTCGCAGGTCAACGAACCGCGGTCTCTCTTTCCCGACGTGGGAGCATTGCGTGCTTTTACCCTATGCCATTTCTAATATGCTCGAGAATGTAAATGCACGACACGAGACATAGTTTCTGCAGAGATGAGTGCAACGACGCTAACGAACGGGGACTCCTCGAAAATTGAACGTCAAACATTGCGAATAAACTGCATTGAAAAAAAGTCTGCATTAATTGAAATTCTGATTAAAAATAGATAAATCAAAATTTGTTGAATCTATTATATAGAATTCTACTTGAGATATAACCAAAATTCTAATTGATACGATCAGAATTTTCTAATTCGTCCACTTCAAATCAGAAATTTTTCTCAGTGTGTAATTAATCGATCAGGAAGTTGTGGCATAATTTTACTTTTATCTATATACTTCGACTGAAAGCATTCGCGAATAATTCTTCAAATGTACAGGAGTACGGCTGATATTCATAATCGATATTACATTTAAGTAAGGTTTAGTAAGAAGAATTTCTTAAGCACAGTCTTAAGATGTCATAAATGAATCACGGATCCATATCTTAAGATATTCTATTTAAAACAGTCTTGAAAGAAAGAATCGACTATAAATATTCACTCGGCCTATTATTCACCACATATTTTTTTGTAATGTCGCACTGAGAAAAATGTTCTGATTAAATTTAAAAAATACCATTCTTGCTGAGCCTTTATATTGATTTAATTAGAACATTTTTCTTAGCGCTTGGTGTTCTGCAAATAAATCTTTTGCAGAACACCACGAAAGCTCGTGATTATTAGCATCGCAATAAAAATTTGAATGTGATTCCGTATGATGATTTTATAATATCTCAAAGATCTCGTATTCGACTTCTCGTTGTCCGTTCATTGAAATCTCTCAATACCGTGTATGTACGTAACCGGTCTTCACCGTGGGTAAGTTCTTTCCGTGAAGTTTCACTTGTATAACGTTCATTTAGTACTTCTCTTTCGTTTTTCTTCTTTTTTTGCGAAAGTTTCGGCTTGCTCGAATTATGTCGGTTTAATAACATAAGTACACGTTTCGTCTTTGTGCCAGCGATGTAAAAGCGACTTTTTCTTTAAAAAAAAAAAACGATAGAGATAGCAGAAATACGCAACAATACGGTGATTAATTTGTGTCAACATGTATTTTTCATTTTAATGCTACTATCTTTTATTTATTTGTGGTTTACGCTGACTGAAATTCGCATTTTTTAAATACATTGTTTATAATATAGCAAATCTTAAAGATATATATTCAATCATTTTCATCACTGTAATATATCTTGATTAACGTTATATGTTTTTATAAATTACAGTGTGTGTTATATCAAGAAATATCAGAATAATATCAGCTATTATTGTAACAACTGTTTTCATGTTGATTCAATTGCATTTATAAAGTCCATTATCAAACGATGCTGACGAATATGAAAGATGAAGATTTGAGCCTGATGTGAAGGCAAGATAGAAATATTTTTAGGTGAACAGTTAATCTCTTTATTCTTCTTTAAGCTGGAAACACAATAGACACATGCAATAGGCACAGGCAACAGGAAATAACGAGCCGTCCATCAGAGCTCTAGGGTATAAGTTCGATATTATATTCCATAGCTCTGATTGGACGGCTCGTTATTCCCTGTTGCCTGTACCTATTGTCTGTGCCCATTGTGTTTCCAACAATTCCAGCTTTACGATTCTCGATGGTTACTTCTGCAATGCGATTTTCTTTCTTCTCTTCAAATCTGACTACCAAAAATCGATTGATGGCTCCGAAACGCTTTGTCAATCATAATCGCCTTGTACTTGTCTATCTGCTATCATCAACGTCGCTATCATCAAATGATATATTATTATACTTGTAGCAAAGCAAACTTGCGAAATTGAATAGAGGAAGTCTTGAATTTGGGTAGCCTTGGACGGCGGGCATCCTCGGACACTCGAATTTTTCAGCGAATTTCTGAGCTTAAAACAAAAACAAAGTATCTTCAAGTAACGTCGAAACTCGTTGTAGACACCTAGTTTCGACATGATGTTTTGTTTTTGTTTTTGATTTAGAAATTCACTGAAAAATTCGAGTGTTCGGGGATGCCCGCCGTCCGAAGCTACCCGAACTTCCCCTATCTCAATTTGAAAATTAGGCTTTGTTGAACAAATAAGTTATTTATCATTCAATGTTTCTAGTAGACAGAGATCCTATAACAGAGTCTGGCTATGATTTTCTCAAAATCCTATGAGAAAAGATATGCCTCCTTATATATATGTACCTAATTTAAATTATACTGCTTATTTAAATTATACCTTACTCTATTTATTACCTTAATTAAAATTTTAGAGTAATTAAGATAATAATAAGTTAGAGTAATATATTGTCGGACTACTTAATTGAAATACATTCATAAATAATCTCACTGAAATAATCTCACAATTAAATTAATGAATTATTTATAAGTTTTTAATGCTTTAGCATTATTAGTAAATCGACGATCTATTAATTATACTTAAGCATTACCCAAGCAGCAAAGCAGGGCATCTTGACCAAATCAAAGTCAGGTCGCCCTAATTAAGTGAAAAATTACTAATTTTTGACATAAAAAACGTCTTAGCAGTTAAATATTGTTTGAAGTCTTCTGTACAGGTCGAAAATTACGAAATTTAAACCTATAAAAATGCCTTCAAAATTTAATGACTTCAAAGTTATACATTAGCTTATAAATGACTAAATTTTGACCAAAGCTATGCCTTCAAAGTCGATTTAACTTATAAGTCAAAATTAAAGCTCTGTTTGAAGGAAGTGTGACCTGATTGTATCACCTAATTTCAACCTCATAAGCGATATGACTTAATTGGTTAGGATTACCTAATTTTTTACTATATATAAATCGTTTGTGTTCTTGACTAATATAGGGAATATCTAAGGCACGAAATAAACCTTGTGGTCGCTGGAAATTAACTACAAAGTTGAGATTACCACGGAAAATGACTTATAAGGAAAATTGATCTAAGGTTAGGTCAAAATGCCCTGCAAAATTTACCCTGAAAGTTAATTATTGGTCTTGGACCTTATTAAAAGTCGCCATCCTGTTTGCTGTACAATCGCATCAGTTATTTTCTCTATGTTGATTATGAAGGAGTAAAAAATCGCTTGTTCAAGCAAGACACGTTTTTTTCTCTGTGCTGAGTGTTGTCATGAAAGGTTAAAATTTTTAAAAGCGTGATCGCGGCTTTGACCGTATATAATTATAAGTTAGGTTAAGTTAATTCCGTGATACATACTTACGATCGCGATGTAGCAGACATTTTTCGATATGTATCGATCCAGCGATTTCGACTTTGAGTCAATCTAACTTATAAATAGGGAAATTTGACTTGTTAGTCAGAATGCCTTAATGGTCGACAAGATGACATCAAAGTCAACGATTTTGAAGTAAAAATGCCCTGATTAAGGAAATTTACTCTCAAAGTTAGACATTTAGCCTTAGCAGTAAGGAAATTCGACCTATAGGTCAGTATTTGGACGAAAACATTAAATCAGCCATTATTGTAAGATTGTTCTGTCCGCCATGATATACTAAAACGCTTTCTAAAATTGAGCATTAATAAAAAATAAATTATATTATATCTCTCGGAATGTTAAGGATTGAAAAAAATATCTATTTTATGCTACTGTTAGCGTAGGTGCGAGATTAAAACATTTTTATTATACTAAGTGCAAAAATATATTGTTGTTAAATAATTAACGATTAATTAATAATTGTTTAAATTATATATTTTCGCAGGCGCGTTGATTTTAACGAAGTAAACTAAAAATCTGTATAGAAAATTTTCTTTCGCACTTATATTTCTGTCACGTATCATGCGATATTCGGTTTCAGAACCGACGTAAAGAAGGACTCTGTTACTATTTTATTTCGAACTTCCATGGCTGGTCGGAACCATATCAAGCACATGTTATAGCTGTAGTGTGATTCTCCGTCTTGGTAGAATTATTATGGAAATGTACAGTGTTGCCCTCTCGGCGACAAACACTGAGTCGTCGAAAGAAGGGAGGGCACAAATTGGTCAGAATTAGGTCAAAATTACCAAAATATTACCGATATTCGACCTTTTATTAGGTTTATTTGACCAAATCGGACTATGACTTATAAGACGAAATGCCTACCATTACTTAATTTCGACCGTAAAATTACTTCAACTTTATTCCCCACTTACCTTCTTTCGACGTCGATTCGACGTAAATTGGGATTGGTCAAACAGACTTTTCAACCTATTAGAAGGTCGAATACACGTAATTTCGCCCTATTTTGCTGCTTGGGTAAGAACTTATAAACAATTTATTATGAAAAACATCACCTCAGTCAGAATATACATATATATTCTGGCTGAGATGATGTTTTTCATAATAAATTGTTTAAGTATTGCTTAAGTATAATTAATAGATCGTCGATTTACTAATAATGCTAAAGCATTAAAAACTTATAAATAATTTATTAATTTAATTGTGAGATTATTTCAGTGAGATTATTTATGAATGTATTTCAATTAAGTAGTCCGACAAATCATATCGGCCCGTACAGTCTATAGAATTGATATAATTGTAATGTACTTGTATATTCAAATATGAATATTAGAGACCTGTTTGATCAAAAATAGTTTTTCCTTTCTCTTTGTGTTTAAACACTTCTTGGTTTATTTCATTTAATTAAATTAGAGTGAGATAGTATACATGGAAATCAGTATATATACCTTTCTCTTTCGTAAGATTTTGACAAAATTGCTAGTAATCATTCTCTATTATAGAGTCTCTAAATAGACAATGGATCTATTGATTGATATAAAGTACAGATACGTTTAGAATACATTTAATAACTCACATCTATTAAATTTAAGTAATGCACATTTATTTATCAACTGATAAGTCAATAATATATAACCTTAATCCCAGTTTCTAAGTTAGCATTACCGTAATATGAATTAGAGTATATAAAAATACAATAAACCTTCCGATATATCCTGACATTAATATCTTAACTGTCTACTTTCACGGTGCGTCGCGAATGCGAATGCGAGCGGGAACGATGCCTATAATTTCGCATTTCCTATAATCATTGTTCGCGTCGATTTCGGCAAGTAGCACCGCCTTGTTGATCTTCTCGCTGATCTCTCAACAGGAAAGCCGAAGTCGTAAAGGATGTTTCGGCGCCGCGTATCTTCAGCGGGCTTGGTTCTGGGTCCCCCGTGAACCACTGACCCACTGGGACCACTCCGGACCATCGGGACCAACAATGTATTTCGGTAGTGAGTAAACCCGAACAGCGTGTCGTCCACGGTTCATCGACCCTGATCGCCATCCTTCTCTTTCTCTTTATTTTACTCCCTTTCCCTCTTTTTTCTGCCGTTCTCCCCCTCCATTTCGCCCCCGTTCGCTCTTTACCTCCCTCTTTCTCTTTTTTTTTCTTTCGTACCCCCGCTGAGTCCTCTCTATCCTCTCGTCTTGGCCAATGGCGCCCACAACTTTTAATGCGATCATATTCATTATTGCGATGGACCATCGTATTCACAATTTCGTTACATGCCTCACTCCAGCATCATTGAAAAATGCGGGGCAAGTCGGTCAGGTTGATTTATACAAGCCAAGGAGAAAAATTTTTTTTAATATAACATTGTATTTTCTTTTTAAATATATTTTTAAATATATTTTTAATATTTTCAACTTGCTTTGGTATTAAAACATGTTTTTTTTACGAATCCTGACGTAAGCTGATTTTATCGTGAAATATTGGATAACAATCAAGAATAACACTGTTCTTGATTGAGGATTACGCTATAAATATGATCTATATATCTATATTCAATCTTTATTAATTTATTCCTTAATCATGAGATATAAATATGAATCTTTTTTATCTAAACGCATTTTATGGTTGAAATTCAGAAG
The DNA here is from genome assembly GCF_001594055.1 of Mycetomoellerius zeteki. NCBI lineage: Eukaryota > Metazoa > Arthropoda > Insecta > Hymenoptera > Formicidae > Mycetomoellerius > Mycetomoellerius zeteki. The sequence continues at coordinate 357,007 of NW_017257435.1, read as the reverse complement.
AAATATCAGAATTAAGAGTGTTCAAAAAATATTAATCTTCGTCATGATCGACTTAATTAGATCACATGATGCTATAAAATTATGTAACTCCATTCTCTGATAATAGTTGAATAATCAAAATTTTAATGCATCGAGCTTTACTTGAGCTCTTTTGTGCATATAATAAAATCTTCAATAATTTTACTGCATCTTCCGTTTCATTGGATTTTTAACTGAGAATCTAATCAACTGACGCAGCAGGAAAGTCGCCTAACGACAGATATTAAGGACGAACAGGTACAAGACATTTCGTATTAGCGTAGTGGAAGTAGACGTTAGTAGGCGCGAGCACGTGGCGGTGGGCCGTTATCTAGCGGACCGCGTGAAGCCCTCCACTTTGTGGAACAGTCCAAGATTACTGCGATATTAAACCTTCCTTCTTTCTTCCCCTCCTTCGTTCTCTTTCTCTCTGTCATTCTACCTGTGTCTTCTTCTCGCTGGTTTTCTCTTTCTCTCTCTTTCTCTCTTCCATTTTCGTCCTCCTCACCTAGCCTCGTTCTCTCTCACTCTTTCGAGCAGCGAGCTTCGCGTTCTCGAGTCGGTCATGCACCTGTAAGAGTGAAAGTGTCCTCCGTCTTGCTGGTCTTGCGCGCCGAGCGTTCCTCCCCACGCACTCATCAAACCACCACCTTCGGCGATCACCACCTTCCGCGACACCTTTGATGGCACACGCTGCCCATCCTCCATCATACACGATCACCAAGCTTCTTGATCAACGACTTATCCTGTCCTGTCGCATCGCTTCGGCCTCCCCGTACAGCGAGACGATTTCTTTCTGTAGATGTCTTTCTCAAGTCTCGCTCGCGACAAATATTTCCGATTGTGATATTTATAATTGCTAATTATATCTCATTATAATCTAATTAAAATATTTAGAATGTATGTTAAGCTGTTAACGTGTCTGTGATTCAAGTTTTATCCGGATTTATGAATTGCATAATCATTGGTATTTCTGTGTTACTCTTTTTTTTATAAAAGACTTTATTACTAATTTTATATCTCTATGCATATTCAATAGATTCGTCGGAATTGCATTTTTTGTATATATCATTTTATTATCATATTATCTTATATGTAGATGTTGACTTATGCACATATTAGAGAAATGCGAATAATGAACTCGTATAATTAATATTAACATCGCTAAAATTAAATTAACTTAATATGTTGTTTATAATTGTTTATTATAATGTTATAATTTAAAAATTAACTCATATATTACAACAAATGTCATTAGGTTTTTTGAAGGAATACAAGTGTGCAGCAAATTTATAATCATAAATGTCGAATCATTAGCGATGCGTTAATTAGAAAGCTTATTTTTTACCACAAAGAGATCGCAAGAAAATGATGAACTGCGTGACTCCCGTTTCTTGCGGCGCAGCGTGACTTTTTTTTCTTAGACTCACGTCATTTGAGAAGCAATTTCACAGACAACCTTCCGACAGGTACATTTTGGAAGAAGGAACAGTTCTTCCTTCTCCAGTAACTGTAAAGTTTGCCTCGAGATCTTTTTCAAATTTTTCTTTTATTTTTTTGCGATAGCAAAATCGTTCGCTAACGGGTTATATGTATCAAAGAATATAATTAAGTATTGCCTTTGCATAAATTTTGATCTTCCCAAGAATATAATCGTTGCCTGGCATAAAATATTAAAATTTTGAAAGATGTTTTTAACTTTCCATCAGACGTTAAAGTGGTCATGGTATAAAGAGAAGCAGCTATAAAATATGTGTCAATATGTATAAAAATTAAGAACATTGAAATAATACTATATTGTTTCGACAAGAAAATTAGTAAAAATATTTTTTAATAAATATTGAATCTCCTAACGTTGGAGATTCACGTGAAGGCTCCAGACGATACGACCAATGTATGTCAACATTAACAAATATTACACATACACACACCACACACACAATATGTACAATTAGTCATATGAATATAGACCAATATTTAGCGAATGTGCGTAAAATTGACATGTAACATTGGTCATATCGTCAGGAGCCGCAATAATAAAGAATTTGCTCTTTATATATAAAAATAATTTTACGGCAAGACAATATAAATATGTTACATTAAAATAATACACAGTCAAATATTCAAATACATATGTAAACATTCTTGCAGTCTGATTTTAAATGTAAAGTTTAAAAATATATCGATATAATGACAATTTATGAAGTAATAGAGAAAGGTAAGAAAGATGTTGCAGTGTGAGAAAAATATTTTGGATGCTAAGAATCTCTGCCCCGCAAGATCGAATGGCTACGGGGCAATAATCTTCGATAGCCGATTCATTATCATAAATTACATTAGAAATTTCGTTAATAGACAATATCGCGAGACCCGAATGCCGATGAGTCGGGAAAGCTTCAACTTTCGAGTACGTCGACCCCTGATGACCCGAAGCAATCGGCCAAACGTCTCGTTCATCCTTTCTACTGATTGTGAGATCCGAATCGATTTTACAAAATTGTGCAAAATTGTATCTTTTAGAGATTTTCGAGTGCTAAATTGAATTACTGTGCAAATGTGTATACGTAGCAAACAATATTAACTATAATTTTCGTTGTGCAAACTAAATTATAATATCAGAATTTATTTCTGAAACAAGCAACAACAAAAATCTATAAAATGTACTATAAATTGAATATTAAATGCATATATATTATTTAAAAAATACATTCCTAATCAAACAGGCGTATAAGTAATATTAGATAAATTCAAAAAGTCTATTTAAACATATCGAAGAGATTTTTTAAATCGTGTTTTATTGAAAACTTTTTAATGCGTTTTATTTGATGCAACGTAAAATTTAAATTATGTTTTCTATCAACAATCTTTCGGAGAAATTTATTTTTCTTTATTTTATTCTTATTCCACTTTTTTGGCCACACTCAGGATAGCGCCCAAACTGCAATTTTGAGCATCGCTGCTTTCGACGATCCGGTATTCTTTTACGGTTGATTTCACGCGTTCGTCGCACCTCTCGATTCGAGAATCAAGATTCCAGATGCCACAATGGAGGAACTTTCTTTCTGTGGTCAGTCATGCAGCGTGTAAAAATATTTTTGAATTACTGAAACGCATTTTTTATAGAATGTTATTAATGAATATTCTACATCTTCTTTGATGTATTAGTCTTTGATGTATTATTTTTTTCCGTTTCTTATACATATAACACCTAGCTTGAATTCTTTAATTATCGCAAAACACGTTTCTTCCATTCATAAAATGAATAATTTGAGCAATTTTAAATAAAATTTTATTTGATTAAAAATTTGTATCTGTATACGAACTGTATATTTTATAAACTTTCTTGATTTCCGCAAATTGTGGAATTAAATTTTGCTTTAAACTAATTAATACAGTATTTACGTATTTTAAGACATAAAACTAATTAAAGTATCTAATTAATATTTTTTAAATATGCGAACATTTTATTCCAGTTCCGTGGAAGTAAGTCTAAAATTGTTTTTATAATGTTTTCACAGGTTTTCGAGAAAACGGCATGTAAATGGGGTGCACGCAAACAGTTGCAGCCGCAACGGCTGATATAGCGTCTCTTCGCGAAGGAGTTGGAGCGCGTCGTGCGTTTTGGGTGTCGTAACACAATTTTATAATTCCGCCACGCTACTTTGCCTACCGCGGGGCCAGGTCGACGACCGACCAGCCATGTGTTCCAAACGGGGTACAAACGCGGTCGTAATATGACCGGTCGGTCGAGTATGTATGTACGTATGTACGTATGATCGACCGATCGCGTCTCTCTACTCGGCCGACTCTCTCGATCGCGCGGCGAGAGCGTGAACGCAATAACGAGTATGCTTCGAGAAGCGTAGACTAATGTTCCTCCATAATAAAATGGACAAACGTGGTTTGATGAGGTAGGCTCTGGTTCTTCTCTCTGAAACTAAAATCGACCGATCGAAAAAAAAAGGGGGAAAAACGACCATCCGTAGAAACGAAAGCGATAGACGCGTCAAAATAGTGACCCAGAAAAACAAGTAGGATAACATTTTTTGCAAAACCCTAGGCCCTTATGTCGGGCATTCCTTAAATTATACGGTTTTCCGTTAGGGTACATTCTGTGTTTTTTATTTCTTTTCTTTCCACAAAATATTATAAAAGACTTTGATTGATTGATTTTCTTATGGTTAATACATTATGCGTATTGCAAAGGTCTGTTTTCCAGCCTTAGATAAGAACAGTATAGGTTTACTCTGTGTCGACACCTCTGAATGCTAAATGATTACTTGTGCGTATCAACCTATAAGAGCAAAGTGGCTTTGGTCTTGCTGATTGGTTTCTAGATTCAAATGTAACCCTTTATTTGAATAGAAGCAACAACTTATTAGTGAATACTATAATAATCGCTACGTCGTTGATTGTGTAATTCGGTCATGTACGAGAGATAATTATTAGTACGATTTTTGGCAGAGAGAGAGAGAGAGAGAGAGAGAGAGAGAGAGAATCCAAATAGCTAAAGCCAGTGGTACAGGATGCATGTTTGCTGGATTGCTTGCATTCTAGTAAATTATTAGAATTGCACCATACAGAACGCATCTAATAATTTTCTAAAATGCAAACAAGCAAGAAAACATACATCGTGTACCGCTGGCTTAAATCTGTAGAGACAGATTTTAAGCAAATCGTGCTACCAATTTCTGCTTTCAGAAAGGCAACAAATTTTACATAGTCTGTAATATCTAACGATCAGCAAATTGTCGCCAGAAATACAACAAAGCCTGCTGCAAATATACTATGCTGATATATTATTATATTGACGGTAGAAACCGAACAGAATTTCCAGCTCTTCCTCAGTTTCTACTGCCAAATTGCTCGCGCGCGCAGATTATACTCGGTTTCTGCCGCCAATCTGCTGGCATAGCATCTCAATAGGCTTTGTCGACAAATTCTGAGGTTAATGCAAACAAATGGTTATGGAATTTGATCAAATTTGCTGCTAATCTGTCAGTAAATTGCTATTTTATTACCTGGCAATTTACTAATAGGTGACATCTTGTTATCATCGAAAAACAACTGATCGATCAGTTAATAAGAAGAATATACAATTTTCTATAGCATCTATTTAATTACGGTATTCATAGTCAGTTTTTATATTTTAAATCGTCTTAAGTAATAATTTTTCTAAATATTTAGAAATTATTGCCAAACATTGAGTTATATTACTATGTTTGGTAATACTTTCTATAATTTTTCTTAATTTTTCGTTACCTTTCTGAGCTATATGATTCTGGAATGTAAAACAATACTCCAAAAAACAGTTATTATTTATTACAAGTTAAAATTTTATTTCAACTAGATATTGGCCGCAATTAGATCATAGTCCGTTCTTATCTGAAGACTGTCTTAAGTAGTGTCTTAAAATGTTGTACGTCTATGTGATTGGCTTAAAACTGTATACTGTTAATTAAATATATTTAATTATTAGTTAATTTAGTATACTTAATTATTTTACAGCATTTGTGATAGCTATTACCAAACTCTTTTTTCAGTATAAGTCTGTTCACGTTACTTGCATTTTTTGTGTTCGCAATCTTAATTTTCTTCCTCTTCAATGCCCAAATATATATTTATCTCGTTTTAAGTGCAAAAATTTTTAGGAATTTTAAGCAACGTAAACAACTTATTAGTATAGCTCTAATAATTAAGCACAGTCTAGTGTTTTTCTAATATATATCAACTTTTCTAATATTAGTAGAAATGTATCGCAGCAGACTTTGCATTATCCCAAACAGCACATAACGTCTATTGGATGTCCAATAATCCAATCGTGTACTGTTTAGGATGACAATTAATGATAAAGTATGCTCCATTTTTGCTTAGAACTATAAATGACAAAATCAATTAACATTCGGAACCTGCATTAGCGACATTGTCTTTTCCACAAGAATTGCTTACGATGCTTTGGTATTATGCTTCCCTTTGTTTCTTATGTATGTATTACTTGGAAATGTGAAAGCTTGTTAAAAAGTTAAAAAAAAATTTATAATTCTTTAAATCAATATTTTATTTCGAATAAAACAATGAATGCAGCAAATATATCTATTCGTTAGAAAAAATATAATTATAAAATTATTTATTAAATTCATAATATACATAATATACATAAGAAGAATAATTATTGATAATATATAAAATAATAATATATACATATAATTATTTAATAAAATTTAATAAAGTTTCACATATATTGCTTTAAGATCAATAACAGCTAATCTTTTAATAAAATTTCAAATAACACCTACTACCTAATAACTTCTTATCGTTCTGGTTAAGTAATAACACTGATTCTCTCTTAATTTCGCCCTCGATCATGCTCCAAAGACGTTGATAAAGCGTGACTCACAGCTTTTTCAATTTCGTATACATCGCGGCTTACACTCAAATCGCCTCTCAAATCGCATAATCAAACGTTAATTATGCATCGCCATTATTACATCGAGTCGTGGTCATTCTAATTCTCACAACAATGGAATTTATAATACGATGTAGTTTGAATTTATAATATTATCGCGATTACGTCTCTTAAATAATAGAAATCAAATGAAATCATTGGACGACCTCGAGGGAAGGCGTTGACATATAGAAACTCGATTGTTTTCGTTTATACCGCGAGGAAAGTACACTCGGGCAACTTCGCATGTGGTCTGTTTTCTGCACTAGATTGCACTATAACTCTTTCTCGCTTTCAATAAACATCAAACTTATACCTATCTCACTTTAAGTTCCAAAAGTATATACTAGTTCAGCCACAACAAACAGACCTATGCAACAATCGTTCTTCCGATTATTAGGGACTGCGCAGAATAAAAGGAACAGTGAACAAAGAATAGAGAATAAGAATTTCAACCTAGAAACTGTGTATTCCATAATACATGATTTCTGATAGATTGAAATTCTTATTCTCTGCTCCCTGTTCCTTTTATTCTGCGCAGCCCCTTACTATTCAAGCGTGACCGTGGTGGTACATATATCTGCACAACATAAATCTTTTTTTTTTTTACTGATTCTAGGTGCTATCATACGAGTTTTTGTTTGCGATCTTACTTACGACGTCACGTATTGTGGGTCACTTTGCATATGCATACAACGACCACACATCTTTAGCCTGCGATATATTGTCTCATCATCATCTAGACGCAACAGGTTTTATACTATTTATAACTTTGTTAATACTTTAAGCATTTTGCATACTCTAAGCACAAATAGCCATTGGAAAACTAACAAGATTCTACAATCGGCTTATTCATTAATCTTGCCAAAATACATCACCGAAAAAAATATTTTAATTATATCAATGGGATATATGACAAAATGCATTTTGGTGAGATCAAATAAAATTTCTAGTTATCCCAATAGACATTATACTAAATAGTTGAATCTTATCAGATTTCCAATTTATGTAACCAGATTTTTTTCAGTGGTTCTCTATATCGACTTTCAATTCTGCTCGAGAGATAACAGACTCGAATTTTTATTTTTCCTTTATCTTAATTCCAATGTTTTTTTGCACGAATTAGTAGTATTTGTTATTTATATCATTATTAATTCAAATAATCATTAATATCTCTTTCTCTTTACCTTTCTCGGTATAATATATCAATTACAATACGAATATTTTAATAGTGAATAAAACGATATATTAATCCTAATAGTGAATAAAACGATATATTAATCCTAATAGTGAATAAAACGATATTAATCCTAAATTCAATCCTTGAAAATTTAAAAAATTATATCTTTTAATCTCTGCATTATGGACGAATATCCTACATGTCCACTCATTATTTTATTATGCAAATTAAATTTTAGTGATTGAGTGTATATCAAGATACAGAATAACCTACTCATTATACTACATTTTCGTGTTTAATCAATCACAAACGGTTTCGTAATTCCCTGTCGAGCTATCGCGCCGAAACTAATTTTCGCCGGTTCTCTTCGTGTTTGTCTGCGCCGCACTTTTACGAGGCTTCGTGGTTTCGGTACGATATGGTACCAGACGAGTTCTCGCGTGCAACTTACGAAACGTGTGCACGAGGCGCGATGCTGGTATACACTTGTGAGCGGGCAGAAACAGTAAACCCAGAAACACAGTGCGCCTTCTTCTTTCACGGGGCAACGAACTCTGTTCTCGCATCGGCACCGCGGATGTCATTTGCTACGGCATTGGCCGAACCACTCGGAGAAACCGATCGATCGAGGTACGATCCATTTTTTTTCTTCGAACAAGTCGGGAGGACACGCGTTTCTTTCTGCGATTCCTTTTGAAGTCGTGATCGGCAATGTTGTCGCGATCCATCTTATCGCGGGACAAACCATAACTGCTATTAATTAATCAGATGAATGAGAATTTTATTAATTTTCCTAAAGATTAATTCATCTTAAAATTGTTCACGAAACTGTATGCAATTTTTTTTTAATTTGGCAACTTGACTTCTGTTGTAACATTCTAAAATATTCGACAGATAATTATTACCTGGGAATAGAAGTCAACTTTTAGCATATTACAGCAGACAACTGAAAGTGTAGGTAAGAAAAAATATGTATCAAAGTAATATAAAATCTATTATTGTAGAAGATAATATTTGCCATCAAGATTTATTGAAAATCTTTTTGCATAACTGATGCAAACTGTCTTGATGTCAACGTTCCGCAAAGCAACATGTAACCCGATGACAAATTGTTTGTTCAAGAGCAGTATACTTCTTACGAAAAAAATACCAGCCTGCACATTCCATACTGCAAGAAGGGATATCACACTCACCCTATCCGATAGGCAAGAGTTCCACGTAGATAGACGTTTTAATACTGCTGATAAGACACGACTCTGTGTAGTTGGAACCTTTACACGTTGCGATCTTTCATCTAAGAAGTCCAGGATAAATAAATCTTAAATTATTTGCGAAATTTTTTACGCTTAACAAAACCTTTATTTATGTATATTGAGAGTAAGTGTCAAATTTTAGTTGATAATCTTATTATTCTGAATTAAAAATTCTAGAGTCTCACCACGAGATGTGACTTGATAAATTTTTGATTGATCCGTTGTTTTTGTTAATTTTCGCTCAAATTCAGATTTCGATTACTTTATTAAATTTAGTTAGGAAGAAAAATTACTCAGAGAAAAAGAAATAGTGATAGTAATTATATAAGTGGCATCTACACCGAGGAAATCGACACTATAAAAGGCAACAACAAAAATTTTAAATGACTTTATTTTGATTTTCAACGTCAATAAACAATCAAATTTTGTAACAAAAAAATCATCATTTTGACTTTCTCTTGACTTGGTATTTTCCTTGTATACAAATTTTATACGTAGAATTAATTTACATATATATATAATATATAGTTGAATAAACTATTTTATAGTTACTGTAACTAAAATTCAATGGTTACGAAATATTAATTCTTGCAATCATTCAATTTTAGTTGCAACAACTAAAAAATAATTTATACATATATATTATGCAATATAATTAAAAAAATCCTCGTACAGCTTTAAATTTTCATAACTTCCATTCTACACGTGGATATGTTTAAAATATTTATTGTTGCCACTAGAAAGAAGCTAATTTCTTTTGACCTAACAGAAACAATTGAACTTGTTAACAATTAAACATAATCCATAAACAGCTGTTCGATTAATTAGCAACATGCTCATGCATCTAATGTGATGTTATTCTGCATCGATAAAACACTATACTTATGTTATTTATGTAATTATATATTTTTTTTAGCAAGATGAAATACTGTTTATCGGAATATGTCATCTTCAGAAAAAATAAATACCTCTAATTTTAAACCGATACTTGATATGATAAGCAGATAATACACAAACAACAGCGAGCAATAACTTTCTAATTAAAATTAAAATCAGAAATAAATTTTTAAATTTTTCAAGCTTGTCCCGGTGGTACAGTAGCCGATAATTTTACGTAATAAGTCGCCAGCTGTTACTTCTAATTATCACCGTTCTTTGGGGAACGTTTACCTTCTCTGCATGCCGAACTATGGCCAGCACTATGGCGTGGGCCGGGATACAAGAATCATGAAAATAGCATATTAACAAAATTAGCATAAGAGGAGAAAGTCGCGGTCGTCGGCCGCACGACCACGTTTGCGCGAGTGCCGAATCTGCGAATTCCCATGCGAACGGCTCTCGAAGCAGAGATAAAAAGTCAGTACGAGCATAACTCGTGTGAAATCCTCGACTGGCGCGCGCAAACAAATTCGCAATTGCTATCGTTCCTTCGACACCTGTCGAGAAGGAGCCAATTTGGTTTATTTCCTTCTTTATTTATAACAATAAAATTAACTAATACTACGAAAAAAATGGAACACTTAGACTAACGTTTCTATAATAGGAATAACACTACCTTAGACAATCTCGCGAATTCTATTAATGTGGGAATTGACATCAAGTTTTCTTTGTATAAATCATCTGGAATGTTTTTTGCACTCCAATTAAAAGACACTTAACCTTTCAGAGCTGACTCTGAAATCTGTAACACAGTTACTGAAGCTGGATTTACAAAATCCTTACATTTAATTTCTGTTAATTAAAAGGGACTAATTAATTTCAAGAAACTAAAACGTAACTCATATAAAAAGGAATAAATATGTTTTAATAAGTTTTTATTTATTTTTAATAAGTATATTTCATTAAGATTAATACAGATGTAACTTAAAGAAAATTTAAATATTTGAATTTTTGACAATGAAATTCATAATTGAGTGGGTCCAATTCGTCAGCTCCGAAGGATTAACTAGATATCGTGTCTTATTCTCCAATCATCATCTAAGTATTACTGGCTAAGAAATCATCGATGTGATGTTATAAACATCATGTGTTATACTGCCGAGTAACAATCTCTTCGTAAAAAATAATGATTCGTCCAACGCACATCGGGATCTCGCATCCGCGTGAAAGAACGTGAAAACGCTGTTTCGCGGCAAAATATTTGCGTACTCAAATTAAGGTGACGTTTGTTCACTTAGGAGTCATTGACGCGAGCTTGGTCGAAATGTAACATCGCGATGAAGTGATGTGCAAAGACGTACTTGCATAAGTGCAGCGGCAGAGACGTCGCGTTTATTTTGCAGCGAGGTGTCCACCGTCGTGCAAACACTTTAAGTAGGCACAAATATCTAGTTGGCGAACAGGGTAAGTCGTTGAACTCGGGAGGGGAGCGTCGATCAGCTGGACGTCGGCTACGTGTAGACCAGTGTACACACATCACGAAGATCGATGGTTTTCGTCGACCCAATTTCCTGACTGTCACGCAGGGGGAGATGGACAGATGGGCGAGAGGACGGGCGCGGGGCAGGGGTGAGCCTATCGCACTTTCAAATCACGCACTCGCGTTACAGTCATCTACATGACGACGGCTCGCTAATTTTTCCTTACGCTTCCCCATGTACGCTGCAGCGCGTGTTTCGTCACGAGTACGCCGATGCCAATTACACCGAGAAAATCATATCTGTCGCCTCGTTATGAGAAAACGATGCAAACATAAACAAAGCGTACTCTAAAGGGGTAACTACTAGTTGAAATATTGTCCCACAGATTATATGATTTCATATGATTTCATCTGATTACAAATCATTTTTTTCACTACGTATGAAGTAATTTGGTAAAATATACGATTTTATTTAATATTATACAATGATTTTTCATGGTTGCATATGTAATTATCGGATTATACATAAAGATTTCATATGAATTTTATAATGATTTCGAGGACTCTGTCCCACGATTACATTAAATGGTTACCCCTTCGGCGTACCCCACGCAGACTAGAATCCGACAAATAAATTGCCGCACTAAGAAAAATTTCTAGTTGAACATGAACGAACCAGAAGATTCTAATTATATAAGTCAAAATTGTAGCTATCTAACTAGAATTATAATAATAAATTCAATCAGAAAATTATAATTTGTCTATTTTCAACCAGAGTTCCAATTAATGCAACCAGACTTTTTTTTCAGTGAGTATACAAATATATAGAGAAATTCTATTGATGTGAACGATTCTATTTATCTTTATGACAATCATAACGTCTGTAACATTTGATTTTACTTGTTTTATTTGCATGCAAGTAACTTTATAGTTTTCTACATAAATGATCGCGATTATGAAAAGTTCGAAAAATATTGTTTGAAAAATATGGTCTATAAAGAAATGGAATTAAGTTCGATTTGTTATATTTCTAATAGCAATTTATTGGCGATATATTGGTTAAACGTGGGAGGCTATAGGTGAATATTGAGCCATTACTATGCTAATAACTGTGCTACTATAGAGATGTTAAAAATCTTAATTTCTTTTTTATCTGAAATCATTATCAAATATTATGCATTTTAAATGATATAAATTTTTAGAAATAAAAAAACTGAAATTCTGTAGATATGATCAATAACGTTTCCAAAATTTGTGCTTTAAAATTCAATATTTGACGGATTTTGTAACATAACACGGATTGCATTATTTCTGAATGTAAAAATGTACATAGTATTTTTTGTTCGTTTTAGTTTAGCATGTACTACATACAATACGAAACATAAGCACGTTTGTGATAAAATAATTGGTAAGTGGGTAAACCTCCAAGTTTGCCTCTCTGTGAAAGTAACTGAAAATATGATCTGTCCATAAATCGCGTTGGCATGCGAAGATTATGTGAAAATCGTGGCTATACTCGGTACTCGCGCAATGCTTTCTAGTCGGAGAGGTGCTAAAGAAGATAAAACCATAGATCCGTCTATTTCGCCGTGCTGACGGGATGAATCGCGGATATTCTCTTGAATGGAGGTAATGACCGTGCGAGATGAACGATAAGAGCGAGCGTCGAGCTCAAGCTAGTCCGCTAGTCGCAAACTAGTCACTGACTATCCGCGGCTGAATGAGCCGGTCGCACTACAGAGGTGGTAGAGCTAGAATCGTTCCGCTTCGACAAAGGCGGGGGAGGTTGATCTGACGATAACACATAAAACTGGGTTATCAGAACGCAGCTCTCCTTGGACCGGTTACGCTTGATCCTCTTCCTCCTCCTCCTCCTCTCCTGCTTTTTCTCGTCTTCTACCTTCGTTAACTTCTACGCCCACTCGTCTCTAAAGAGATTGGTATTTCGCATTTTCGTCCGATTAGAAATGCTCCAACGGCATCATTCTGATTTCGATGATAGTAAAGAAATTGTAATTTTGAAAATTTTTTTAAATCGTTACATTTTGCGCATTTGATATATAAATTTATAATGATATATGTTCATGTTAAATTTTGAAGTAACTTGCAATTGTTACTGTATGGAAATACACTTTGATATTGGTTATAAAGAATATATCGCACAATCTTTCATTTTCTGATCTTGTAGTTAGACTTAATCTAATTATAATGTAAAAATTTGTATTTTTTCAATTATGCTAAACTGATAGTTTTCTAGTGAATAATTTTTGTAGTAAGTTACCACAAGAAAATTATTAATTTAGTAATTAGTCATAGCTAGAAAAACACAACCTTTGCAATATCAAATTAAATGAAATTAAAAACCACAAGTTAATTAAACAATTAAAAATCGGACTTGATACAATTTGATGTATCGTAAAATGAAGTATCTTTGATCCAGCTGGGATAATTTTGGTCCAAATGTAAAAAAATACTTAGCATATTCAAAATTAAGACATAAGACGTCTTAAAACATTTTTAAAATATCTTTTATAATGTTGACTATCTTATAATGTTGTATATGTACATGTATCTGGAATTATCAAAATATGCTAAAGTTACCCCGATTTAGGATCAAATTTTTCCATTTTATGGTATCCATTAATTAGATTGTTGAGTATTAATTAAATTGTCGACTGATAATTGTAAAGAATTAGAGAATTTTTAAATTATGCACATATATGTACGTCTTTGTGATATACCAATTTTGGTAATATTAATAAAATCACTATTGAAACAGAGCACAAATCGTTAGATTTATAATGCTAATGTTTTTAGACAAAAATCGATTTACTTGATTTAATTAATTATTTTCTATAGATTTATATATATAATAAGATGGCTCATATTATATCGAGCAATTTTGATAAAAAAATATGTTATATATTTTTAATAATATAATTTGTTAATAAGACAATTTGTTAATTTTGTATTAATTGGATATTACATCTTTGTTTTATTACTCTGCAGTATTATAACTGTCGGTTTTCAAAGTGCGAGTGCACTCAACTGGATTCATTGCCCTCTGGCTGCATCACCTCCGTCTCCCCCATCTTGCAAGGACATGAGATCCTTGTTCCAAAAAGACACTGAAGAAAGTTTTAGCAAGATAAAGACGGGGTCCTTGAACCTCGGCGGTGTCGACATTCTTCCTCCGTCTGGAATGAGTAGGACATGAAGTGATCTCGCCACCTTATGACTCGGATATATCTGGCGAAAGGAACCATTTTTATGCCGTTCTCCGGATTTCCAAGAAGAACCATAACGCAGTCTCGAACTTATATGATTCTTGAGCTGTGAAGCAGTCGGCCATTCAATGGCCAAAGAATGCATTTTTGAAGAACGCTGGAATTATAGTTGCGTGCATATATATTATATATCACGAATACAGCATTCTCAAAAGACTCTGTAATTTGTCTGTCTCTTTTAACGATAATTGCATTTTTAATAATGGCAAGATTATACAACTGAAATGTAAGACAAATCGTAATTACCAAATGATCGTAACGATTATTTGGATTCGTGACAATACGCTCAATTGATCGCAACGAAACCGGAAAGTTTTCTGTACAAAATTTTCACTGCCAGTAACATAATATACGATCTTCCTTGCGATTTGTGCGTTACTATGCATGCGATTCAGCGTTTCCCAATCCTGAAAGATTAATTGACTGGAGGCGACAGCGCAATTTCGAAGGAGGTTGCCGTAGAGCGTAGATGTGATGGTGCACAGATGAGCTTGGAAAGTTCATCGATCCGTACCGAGGAGAAACGGCGATCTCTCGCTACTAAAGGAAAAGGACCCCAACCTTGATAACTGGATCCAGCCAATGACCCCGGTCGTTCGTTGCCCCTAGGTCGATACCTGTGCAGGGTTTAGAAGGAACGTTGGTAGATATGTACAATCTTCGTACTCGCTGCCGGGATTCTTAGTTACCTCGAGTATCTACCTCGGAGTCTCGTAAAAAAAGCTGCAGAATCTCCTCAAGATATAAATAGATACCCTCGCGTCTCTAAGCCAAGCAAAAGGAGGAACAATGACAAGGTAATTGAATCTTCCTCGCAAATTGCCTGCAGCCGGTACTTTCTTCGTTGTAAAAACGTAGCGTTAGGTGCACTTATTCAGGGATAAACGCTACTGTTGCTTTTGCCATACTATAAAGCATACATTTTGTACAAATAACAAAAAATTGATATCATCGAAAATTATTTTCTATCTATCTTTGAAAAATACATTACTAGTCTAATTCCTTATTTAGTATTATTAAAAATTGCTATAGTATTAAAAATTAATTATATAAATAATTTCCTTACGCGCGCGTAATTTGTACTTTCGATAACTTCGTTTTTATATAAAAGTCAGTTTGCGTGGCTGATTCCGATCAACTATTTATGACACGGAATATTTTAATAGTCAAAGAGTGTACGTGACTTTGAGGAACAGTGAGATGTCGTCCATTCTTATATATTTAAAATTTTCAAAATATAATCGGATTTGGAAATGGTCCGCTAAAACATTAAATAGAAAATCTGATTTTAGAGCAGATTTAAAGATTACCCGGTTTGGTATATATCCGGTGTTTAAGAACATAAAGGGCAAAAATGGGATGCATTTGGGACGTATTTAGTCGTCGAAGACAAAAGGGGGAGATGGACAGGAGAAAGAAGAACAATGTTTGGACTGTGGTCGGGGCCATCAGCTATGCTATTCTTTAAGATCAACGCACCCCCCAATTCTTTTGAGTAAGACAGGCACAAGCAGATAAAAACCTATGAACACCATCGGTACCACCTCCTCTACCACCGCCTGCTGCCTCATGTGCAGGCAGTTTTGCAGTCCTCGTGGAAAAATCCGTTTCATTGAACCCGGAGTAGTCGTCCTTAAGTCGAAAGAAAAATTGTTTCATACCCCGGGTGCTTGTACTGTCTGGCAGGCACGGATTTAGCGAATGTTCTTCACGCTGCTTCGAGACAACCATATTACAATCCGTATTACGATCTATATTACGATCGTCTGCCCATTTGAGTCGCCTTTAGATCTGTTTGACATTGTGAAAGACTCTCGTACTTAAATCCGTGAATCATGATGAGATGTGAAGGACTTTCTTACGGAGAAAGGTATACCGGGATCACGTACAATCGATCACCGTGGCGATTGCAGCCCTGAGGCCCCCCGAGAGAACACCGGGGTTGGTACCCTCGCTCTTGCATTCTGCATTCAGTGCATTCCCCCTGCGTTCAATGCACGCTGCAGACGATATCTAGATGGCTGCCCGATGTCTGCCGTCGCCGCCGCCGCCGCCGCCGTCGCCGCCGCCGCCGCCTCAGAGAGAAGAATCCGGCTTATGCTTATACGGTAGGTGGTGGTAGTTATACGCCGGTGCTTCGGGGGAGTCAGAAGACTAAGAGGAGGTGCGGGCCGTAAATAACGGTCTATAGTTTCTAAAGCGGTAGGGTCGGACTTTTTCACTGAAAAGTTATGTGTGGCGTCTTATGCGTGCAAAAACGGTCGATGGAATTCTTTTCAGACAGTTTAGATAACTACCACTAACTTTATGTGACTGATGTTTTTTTTTTTTTCAGGAAGAAAAGAACCGACAATTCGGTTCACATAAATCGTTCAACGCATAAGAAAGTTTCTTCTTCTTTTTTTTCTTTTTCTTAGAAGAAAAGATTCGAGAAAAAAGGAAATTTGAAAAGAGGACAATGAGAAGGATTAAAGAATATCGAGTGATTGAAGAAATAGGAGATTTTGTGAATTAACTGTGAAATTCTGTTATTAAAAGAGAAAGTATAAATTAACGCATTTGCGATTTGCGAGCATTTTGCTTTAACAAAATCTATTAAAGTAAAGAATATTATCTAAGAGTAAAACTACTAGACTTTGAATACACAACTTTGCTAAAATCTCAAATATCTATTTGCATATATAAAACTATTTTCTAACGAATTTTCTAACAATACATTGATCGTTTCAAAACGTTCGCAGGTCAGAGACCTTAGGATCGGAGAAGATAGACACACAGTTTTCATAAAAATTCACATCAATCACGCATTTCTCTCCTAAATACTAGATTTAGAAAACTGTCATCCTTGAAGAACAATAGTGTAATTTATATTTTTCTCATATTATATTCTTCAAAAATACACTCAATAATGGATTATTTTAGTACTTATTATATTATACTAGAATTCTCAATGTTACGAGTTGTTTTTTTGAAATGAACTGTGTATTTTTTTAATAATAAAAAATTAAATATTTTTTTATAACCTGTTATTTTATAACATCTTTAGAAGTCTATCGTTACAATTACAGAATTACATTATTAATTTCCTAATTAAAAAATTCTACGTACACGTACTTTAAATATTTATATTTTTAAAAGTAAATTATAAATGTTTTCAAAATTACTTTTTGAAAATAAGTTTTAAAAGTGATACATTGCACTTAGTTAATACATAAGATAATAAAGTATTCTTTACATATTTTTAATTATTTTTAATATTACAGTTGTAAAAACTAGTATGTTTTTTCAGTTCTTTTTACTTAATTTTTGAAATGACCAAGTCGCATAGATAAGAGAATGAATGTAAGTTTATAATAGAGGGCACCTTATTTTTCGGATTTACGAAAACCAGACTGGATTCGTCCGAAAATGAAATCATTGATTACTCAAAGTGGTTCAACAACTTGGAGGCGCGGCTTAACGATCTCTTAATGCGAGCAGCCATTATTAGGAGCAAATCGATCACCACGATTAATTCTATTGAGCTTTACAATTTATCTACCGTGATCGGTGGTGTGATGATCTGCGTCGGAATTTCAAAACGATCGGTTGCCTTCTCTCTGTCCCATTCTCTCCTCTATTTCACTCTACACCATTCTCTTTCTTTTACTCGTCATCTCTCTCTTCTCTCTCTACTCGATACGACAATCGGGTTTAGGCGAGGTTATCAGCCGCATTAGACGAGACGACGAACTCTCATGTTCTTCTTCTTCCTCTTTTTTGCTGTGCTTATTTTCTCATCCTCGACAACCAATCATTAAAAAAAATATTCGCAAATCGATTATAGTACCAAATTTTCACGAGTAAGAAAGAGTATAAGAGGTGCATTTATATAAAATTATAAATATAAAATTCTGTAAAAAAAAGAGAAATAAAAGAAATAACAAACATGAAAGAGAATTATAATTATTGTTGCAAAACTCTTTTGATTTAATCTGTCTGATTTAACTTCTTTAAGTTTAATTGACTATTCAAAAATCTCATCGAAAAACTTCTGCATTCTAACGGGATATAGCATTCTATTTTTTTTTATTTTAAATCTTGCGAATTTTGGACTCGCATCTACTCATTGTTCATTTTCAACGTCCACTTTAGGCTCTTAGAAGTCTAAGACAAGTGCCCTGTTTGCACTTACCTTGAAATAGGTAGGTTTCAAGAAAAACTTATATTCCCCCCCCCCAACAACAAAGTTGGACTTGTCTTCATTCTACATTTACCGATTAAATTGCAGATACTTTTTTCGTAGTGAATTATGAAATGTCTTACTTATTGAAACTGAAGCAAAAAGCTACAAATATAATAATCTTTCTACATTAAATTCTAAAAATAATTAACTATCAACATCTTTTTTAGAAATTAAACTACAGTTTTTGGAGATTATACCTATTGAGATTTATGTGACTGATGTCCTATGACCTACAATATCTCAAAGTTTGAACAAATTTTATCATGAGACAGTTTTTGATAAATTGTCTGTGTGATCCTTTAACAAAGTTAATTTTACAAATTTTACTGTTTTCAGATTAATAAAATTTTAATTGGTTTCAAACATATGCCAAAAGTCGAACCGGTTTTTTTTTTTACAAGGAAATTGAGAATACTTGTGTTACTTTCACCCGATTGTACGGTACCGCACGAAAATCGTCAATCATGAAACATTCCTGATGTCTTGCAGGAATCTCTCGGATTTTGATATCGAATCGGTCGCGGCTGCATCCACCTTGCTCGTGCTCGTCATTCGATAATTCTATCGGCGTTCCTTACCTGTTCGATTCAGTGCGCCGAAGAAAAATGAACGAGACAGGAGTGAGACGGAGAGGTACGAGAAATGATATGCATATTTAACGTTGTGAATGGCCTTTGTCGGTCGTTGCACGTTCCGTCAGATAGCGTCGAGTGCATGTGTACTCTGTTCCGCGGTCGACGGTGCATACCAGAACCAGACGCAGTACAAGGAGGTCTCGCGGAAGAAGGAGAGGGAGTCGTCCAGAGGTCCATTGCGGGGACCGATCTCTCATTAGCGGTCGTTCGCTTTATTCACCGAGACCTGAGCAAAAGCCGATTAAGGAGTCGATGTCCGCCCTTCGTTCTCTTCCTCTCTTCCTTTCCGTAATTGCGCTATCATGCCGTAGCGTAGACACGGTGCCTAACATCTATATACAAATTTATTTGCACGTAACGTTACGTAGAAATTCCAACCGGTTGAAATTTGTCTTATAGATAAGTTTACTGCTATTTCTGTTTCTGTTAGATTATTACGTAGATCTAAAACAATATCCTGATTGACTCATTGGCTTAAGTTTAAATCTTACGGTTATTGTTACGGAATTTTGTTTAGCCCTAAGGACTTCTTTCACCAATCTTCAAAGTAGTGCACCAACAGCAGTTCAATACATCATCTCCTCTTTCTTCTTCTTCTATAACTGTTGGCACTATTGCCTTATGCTTCGGTCTTAACCCTAAAATTCTAAAATTCAGCTAATGGAATATAGATTTCAGTTAGGACCAATTAAGACTGACAGCCCTATTGGTTGAATTTTAGAATTTTAGGGTTGAGACCGAAGCGTAAATCAAGCATAAGAATTAACCGTGGGTTAATTTAATAGAAAATTGATGAAAGAGGACCTTGGGTTAGTACAGTGTTTTGAAATTCACGTATTATCGGGTAGAAACAAAGTTGCACGGTCACATGAGAATTGGACCATTGTCAATGGATAAGCGCATGACTCCGAGGAAGTTCAATGGCGAGAGGTCGGGTATCATCAGCGATGCCATTGCTGCAGATAATTGCAGCGCATTCGCGCAATTATCATCAACGTGCCTCACGTTTTCCGAGTGCGTACGATTCGTTGTTGTAGGTGAGTCCCGAGAGTGCATTTCGATTACTGTGCAACGTGTACGGCCGATCACGTTTCAGCCTTCTCTTTACTCACGTGTCTCTTCTTCGTCATCTTCTCCCATGGCTCCTCTTGCGTCTCTTCCTCTTGCGTCTCTACAATCCAGTTTGTTTTACGGCAGAGGGAAAGTGGCGTCCGTCATATGTTATCATATGGTGGCTATGAATTCTTAAGCGTAGCAGCTCCTTCGCGTAGCGTACCTTCGTTATGATTTTTATATGACTTTTTGTAGCGTGCAAACGGATTTTGCATGCGTCGAGGGTGGTCAAAGTACTTGTGTGTTATCGACAAATCGATAATTCTAGAAATGAGACATGATCGGAAATAAGATGAAGAGATGTTGTAGATAATGATAACAATAATATTTTGTAACGATTTGTATTTGAATTCTAAATTCAATGAAAATTGGATTTAGTATCAAAGCTACTGGCCCATATTGATTGCGCTGGGATACGTCTTAGGGGCTCTACGCATAATTAAAGGAATAGAAAACAGAGAACAGAGAATATGAATTTCAACTGAGATCAGAAATCATGTACTGTGGAATACATAGTGTCTGATAAGCTCTTACAGTTACTATTGAGCGGCGTTTACAATGAGGTTTTAAAACGTAAAATTTAAGCTTTAAGCATTAGGTCGTAAGAAATTGATCAATCATAGTCGAGTATTCTCCTCACATTCGATTGTGATTGGTCAATTTCTTATTTAGGGCTTAAACTTGAGATTTATGCTTTAAAAATCTTATTATAGACGCCATTTTACAGAAAGTGTGTGCGGCAATCCTAAGCGGTGCGTACTTTTGAACGGTCTTATCCTAGGTAAAAAGAATACAAGAATATCAACTTGCTGTTGTATCAACAAGTCCCAGTTTCCTCTATGTTGATATTTCCGTGAGAACATTGAAGAATATGAGATGATATTTTCTTTACTCCTGCAGAGGCAATTTCCATGATTTTTGGCCCAACTAAATAGTGGTACTTTGACCTGCCTAAAAATTCTTTATCCTGCAGTCAATTAGCATATTTGAAAAATATGTCATATGACAAATGAAATAGTATCCTTAAATCCTGTTAATAACAAAAGATTCAACCATTTCTTATTATTGAGTCTTTTCAATCTAGCTTTCTAAAAGATTAAGGCGCGTGTGCACAGCTGAAACTTTGAAACGTATCTGCCCAAACTTCTTCTAGCGGTCAGTAGGTCGAGATAGGAAATTGAGCTCTTCATCTTCTTTTTTTATTTTTTTCTCTCTCGCATTAACTCGTATGCTCGGAGGAACGTACCAAATAAATTAAATTCGGTCCGTAGAGACGCGAACAACTCACAAACTCGCACGTGATTGGCGAAGGCGAGCGATAGCTCTCACGTGAGTGAAGATGAGTGCACCTTACAGGATAGTTGTGAGGTGAGCCGAGAAGGCTAGTCGTATGTATGTAAGAGCAACGCGTCGTTGATAGTTTTGTGTGCGTCTACGTGTTTGCATAGTAATATTAAAAATACATTTAACGTTCTCCCATAAACTCAACTGACCTTCTCGACGAGAAAACTGGTTAATTACGTGAAGTATTTTTACTCATGGTAAATATGAATATATGTATGGAAAAAAGCAATATTTAATTGATTACAAGTGGAAATTAGACCGATAAGAATAAATCAAATAAGAAAAAGAATCTTATTTTTAGTAGACTACAAAAAATAAGTTAACTAACTTAATAATATTTATATGCAAATTTTATAAATATATTTTTCAGATATATATAAACCACTCGCCGATTTTTATCGAACTTAAAATAGTTGATACGCAATCAGAAATTGAAGCCAGACATAGTATTACAAATTACATTGATCATCAATTTAATGATAATGCTAATAAGCATCTTAAAACATTGCAAAGAACTTTTACAAAAAATATTAATAATTTTTTTGTAGTGTTTTAAGATGTTTATTAGCATTATTAAATTAATATATATCTATAATTTATAATGTTATTTCTATCAGCTTCAATTTATTTATGAGTTTTAGTTTCAAGTTAGACAGAGTCAGTATACAATTTATATACTGAAAAATATATTTGCAAATTCGCATATAAATATTATTTATTAAAAATCAAGATCCGTTTCGACTAATAATAAGATTTTTTTCTTATTTGATATTTATATAATGGAATTTAAAATTATACTCTTATGACTGTTTCTACCACTATAGATTAACTTTGATGTTGATTTAGATATAATTTATTCATTACGTTTTTTCTAATTTTTAGAAATAAAGAATTCTAGAACTAAAAAAGGATAAAAAGTAAGTTAAACCGATTAAAGTTAACTTACGTTGGTAGAAATGTAGATGCACGCGTGCACGTATATTAGATCTCTAGATCTTTTCCCAATTAATTTATAGTTCTTTTTCAAATAATCGCAAATTATGCACAGGAAAAAAATCAAGCGAAAGGACCTGTTGAATCAGTTAGATATAAACCTTTTATCTGAATGTTGAAAAGGATCCGTTTGTAAAAAGGAAAAAAATATAGGCATTGAACTAAGCGTTGAATGCAGAAATTTAAAGATTCTATTCTATATCCAAATTTGATTTTTATTCTTGCTATATTCTCAATTAATTCTGAGGTTGTTTTTCAAATAATTGCAAATTGCACGCATGATAGAGCAGATGATTTGGTTCATCATGCTCAAGGATCTGTTAAGTCGGATAGATTTTTTCTTCCTTGAAAAAAAGGCACTCGATCGCCCGTCTAATTCGGCCAATGATAATAATCGGAAATTAATTGAAATACATAAAACGATGCGTAATTAGAAAATATTCATTAAAATGTGATTACAAACGTTGATTAGTTTCATCAGAAAATTTAAAAAAATTTATTATGTCCGTCGGCAGCTTCTTTGATTGACTTTGAGTGACTTTGTGATTCAAGTAGATTTTCTGTTAGACTCTTTCAAGTAGAGAACTTTTCTGACTCTTAGAATCTTAATTCCGTTAGGAACTAGAGTAACTCCAATATACTATACGCCGTACCTAACAAAAACTTAATTTATTAAGTATTATTTACTATTTAAACTAAATAAACTATACCAGTAAAAATTTTATTCTGTTTATTTATAGTTTTAAAAAAGCCGCTTTTTTCAAATTGCTGGAAAAAAACCGGAAAAATTTTGGTTTTTTTTTGAAAAATTAGTTTTCTGGAAAAATTGCTGTTTTTGCTATGTAAAAGACGTAATAAGTAACTTCTAAATTCCTTAATAAAATTAATGCGATTTATGAAATTATGTAGCATTATTTTTATCAAAATTTTTATCAAAAGTTATCTTTCTATTTTTATAGTAAAATCTAATCTAACTTTCCTTTAGTACATGGCAAAGCTTAAGTAAACAGATTTTTGACTTTAGTTTGTCACACTCCGGTCTAATGAACTCCTGAAGTGTCTCTTTGTAATTTGTTTTTTTTTTCAAATATTTTGTTACGAATTCAGTTTAAATCCAAATTATTTTCTACACCTACTATTATCATATAAACATGATGTTTGGACTGTATATTTTTAATTCTTACATTAATGGTGCAATAGTGTATGTTTTGTATGTTTTATTGAATACATTATGCGACCTCAATCTTTTATACAATTTCAAAATTTCTGTTAACTTATTCCGCTGTGTACCTTATACGCAAATATTTTCTTTATGGAAAAAACCGAGAAGCAAACGTGGTAGGTTTTACGAGCACGCGTGAATTTTTCCAAAATGAATTTTTTTACCTTTGGGAAAAAAACCGAAAAAAT